>NC_134707.1:5847500-5951644 GCF_043290135.1 Rhipicephalus microplus
CAGCTCCTAAAGTCGAAACTGAAAGGACATTTTCACGTTTCTTCAAGGGTAAGGAAAGTCTCCTATTAGTTTTCCAGATAAAAAGAACGTGCTAAATGTTCAAATGAACCTCCTAAAACTTTTATGTAGTTCAAAAGAACAGTTAATTGAATATATTTAACCAAATAAAAGAAGGAAAGTGTAGAAAATTAGCGGGCTATTTTCTAATGCTCTTCTTACCCACCGATGCTAATAAGGCACAGTGGTGTAGAAAAATGGATGTCACCAAAGGCCTGTGTTTGTAAACAGTGAAAGGGTAAATAGAACGTTCTAAAGTCACCAGAACTTGAATGGGAATACATTAGTGCATGGCGAACACGATGAATAGCTCATTAGATCAATATCATGAGATACTGTGGATGGGAGTTTGCTAAAAAAAAAAAACACGAAGAAAAAAGAGCATGGAGAGGCGCAGACTAACAACTGATGTTTGTTTTCAGAAAAAACACACATAGAAATAAAAATCAAGGACACGTGCTAATGATAACAGGTTGGTGGTCAGATACTCAATCTAGAGTTTATGCAGGTTACCCGATGGCCTCGCCACACATAAGTCACCTGATTTGTGTTTGAAAGAAGTCTCAAGAATCTCTCGTGCGGTCCCATTTTTGACCCTCGAGAAGATTTCCGTTTCATTTAGTAAAGGATGGCATTTACATTCTTTACAATGCAGGCAGAGACTCTACGAAGGCTGCCCTTTTAAGGGATTTCTATAGTTTATTAATTAGTTATTTACGCAGCACCCGGTTTGACCGAAAGACCGGGACAGATTGGTTGAGCGTGAAAAGGGGGTAGTCTGTCACATTACAATTTCGTGTGGCGCTAGCTGGGTAAATAACCGATTAATGGACCAAAGGAATTCCTTTAAAGGGCAGCCTCCGCCTATGTCTTCTGTGCGACGGAGATTTTCATATTATTTGATCTTCGCTCTAGCCACGTTATTCGCCACAGTTTATGGGCTTCTACTAGCTGGTAGAACAATGACGGTCATGGCGGCAACGGTGGCGCCAAGAACTTGTAGAGAGTGCCCGTATAATTATAATCGCAATAAAATGTGCGAAACGGTTTCTCAGCAGTTCTAACGTAGAGAAAATGCATACAAGTTCCACTCAAAGACCCGCCTAAAGTTAGTTATAAAACTTATAAATAAAGCGTGGTACATACGAACACTTACCCTATTGACATCTTGATATTTCTGTACGGAAGGTTTCAGTTCAGGGTAAAAGTAAGCCCCAGCGAAGTTGACTAAAAGTTGAAAGGCGAAGATAGCAATTGTTACTACGGGGAGATTACTTCGTGCAGTCATTACGTGTTGCCGATACAACGATGTATAGGGATTTCGTGAAACTCCTCCTTTTAAATACACAGTGTGAAAGAGAATGACATAGGAGGAGGAAAGAACGACACCTGTCAGCCAATGGCATATAATTGTTCCGAGTAGTAGAAGAAATAGTTCATGATTGTTTAACCCGGGCAGCACTGTTACAGTTATACACCTGAAGATGTAACTTCGAGAGTTTTAAATTTATTTATTGCATTGCGCTGCTTTACATCACAGGTTAGTCGAGTTAATTACTCCCACTTGTTTTTTGTCGTTTGTGCAGCCAACTTGGGTGATCTGCCTATTGTTTTTTTGGGTTCAGGCGCTATGTTTTGAAGTATGCGTATTTTATAAGAGGCGGACGTCTGTGCTGTTGTATCCTTATTGTTGATTAAGGCTGTTCTTCGTGAACAATATAAATTTTTATGAAAACGTTTAGAAAATGAGGAATTAGTAGTCTTCGCGCACCCCAAAACTTTTCCATGTAAGAGACTTCCATCAAGTTTCGAATAACTGAGAAGCTATTGTTAATTAGTAATGTCAACGCTACTTGCGCAGTGACACGATATTTCCACGCAGACGTTGGAGGAAAACAACAGGTGCCTGTCTGTCATAACAATTTTTCTTTATGAAAGTATCTGTATTGTCCACAAGAAAAAAAAAACACTCATCATTTCTTTTTTTCTCCGGGAGCAGTTTCTTCTAGTAAGTGACATTGAAAGGCCTTGCATAGCAGCGTAAGTACTTTTAAAATTGGATGAAAACTGAGCTCGTACATTGTATCAAGACGAGGCATACAAAAGAGCGTGCTCGTCTTCGTTGATACAACTGAATTCAACCTCGAAATGTCACTAGGTATCGCTAAGAAAACCGCTTTATTTTTTTTGCATGGCAACGTGACAAATGAGAGAATTGTTTTCTCTGTTGAGTTGACAAACGAGCACGAATCCTTAAAAATGTACACGCTGCAACTGACTCTCTCAGCTCCTCATGTGCACCGTATTCTGAGGCTTATGCCTTCGTAGTGACTCCGTTTCGTACGCAGCCATGACCTTCATGTAGAATACAATGGAAGCTTTCAGTTGTATCCGTATAGAGAACATAAATAGAAAATACAGAAATAGAAAGGACCATTTTAAATGTGCACGCTTACCTCATTATATTTATACCTCATACAACAGGTTTGTTCGCACAAGAAACTATACACAGACAATAAAGAAGCCCTTGGCCTGACGAAGCCCGAAAGGCTGCATTGTGACAAACAAAGCACTACATAGACGGGATTGCTAGCGGAGATGACTTGAGAGATTGTTCATGTCACTTCCGCATTGACTTGACCGTCAAGTCGAAACTTTTCCAAGCTGAGAGCCACTTGTCTGCCTCTCTTGCTGACGAAAGGTAACTGAGGCTACATTGTTAATACTGAGGAAGAGAAAGGTTGAGAGAAAGGCAGGGAGGTTAACAAGAAGAAAATTCCTCGGTTCACTACCTTACATTGAGAAAGGGGTACGGGAGATAGAACAACAACAGAAAGAGAAAAGAGGAAGGAATAAAAAATAGACAAAACGAAAGTATGAACACTCTCAAGTAGTTTAGCGAGTCCGGTTTGCCGTTAATACTTTAGCAGCGCATTCTTCAGTTGCGCAGAAAGCAACTAAAGCACTGCTACTTAAAGTCAACCAACCTGAGTGACAAACCTGAGTGACTGTGTGTGCTCGTGATTGTGTTTACCTTTTCATCTCTCTGCAACCTCTTTTCTCCCCTTCATCCCTTCCCATGTGCAGGGTAGCAAACCGGATGTGCGTCTGGTTAACCTCCCTGTCTCTCCTTGTATCTTTATTTCTCTCTCTCTCTTCACTTGCTGGTCAGAAGCTCCAACTTTCCGGCAGTCCGAAATCGACTGCTCAGAGGATGGCTGGTTATGTAACCGTGTCAACGTTGCTGAAAGCTGTTCTCTCTAGAAGCTGTGATGAGGAAAATTACAAAGGATGTGTACAATGGTTTCCTCGCTATCCAAGTGATCACAGGTAGCGCTGTCTAACATTTCCATTCGATAAGCGAAACTGCTCGCGAATGACGCTCCGAGCCACAGGTGGCAGTGGGTTGTTGTTTTAAATTGGGACAGTGCGGATAGAATTTTGACGTACCGAGACGGTGAAGGAGGTTATGCAAAAAAAAAAAAAAAAAACGGTTGTGTTTCACATGTGTTCCTGACTTAATGGGAATATCCGAGCGAGTGAAAATTTGATGCTGCATCAGTTGAGGCTAGTGAAATGGCTTCCTGCACGCGAATTTCATGAGCGTTGCTTGCAGAGTTATTGGCATGCTCGTTGCCGGTGATTACACAGTGGCCTCTAAACCATTGGGAAGTTGTGTCATGCTCTGTATTTCTATTGCTGATCAGTTTCTTTTATTTCCAATACTAACTGGTATTGTACACCACGACGCAAAGCTTACGACAGACGCTGCAGGGCTGATTTCGAGTCTGGAATATAGTTCATTTTAGTTACGACTCTGATCAAGTCCCTCGAAGGGTGCTGCAGAGTTGCAAAAGCACCACAGCAGCCGATGTAGTCATGTGAGGTGGTGTAGTGTAATAGGTCTTGAATTTCGCAGCGAATTAAATAGCTCCTACAGATCCCCCAGCAGTATAGTAAAGTCATTGGGGTAATGTTTGCCATGGTTTGTATTCGTTGGGCAGCATCAACAGAGACAGCAGCTTTAAAGCAGGCGACGAGAGCTCCGTCTTCAAAGATGAAAACTGAGCCTGTACATTGTACCGTGTCTAGACATACCTTCGCACATTCACGCTAATACAACCGTATGCGGCCTTGAAACATTGTTAGCTACCACAAAGGAGACAGTTTCTTTTTTTCAGACGGTAAATTAAAAATGGAGGGATTGTTCTCCCTGATGACGTGATGATCTTCATCCGTTTGTCCATGCATTCTTTCACAGTGACTACGTTTAGCAGGTCGACGTGAATTTCATCTAGTTTATAAAACAAAAGAATCAAATTACGCTTTTTGTTCAAGTTTAAAGCAGACTGCGTAATTGTCGGGGAGGAGGTCACCGACTTCTCAGAAGCATAGCATCGTTCCTGAAACACTTTCACATTCGGTGAGCAACAGTGGCCTCGTTAGAGGAACATTGTGCTTGTCGCCATATTGCGGTACTCTTTTTGTATCCATTCATACTTGGTTTACTTGCATATTAATGCACTGCCACAAGTATTTGTAATACTTGTGTCCATGTGCTTCGAGTTGTCAATGAATTCACCCTCGCGCTGTCAGTTGCCAGTTTCCTGGTTAGCTCAATTGGTAGCTAGAGTGACCCGCCACCGGAAAGACTTTGGTCCCGTGTTCGAACCTCGGACGAGGGTAAATTTTTTGGCAACTAAGAATCTTTTCTTTTTGACAAATCTGTACCGATGTTCTTGTGGCTTCATGATACAAACGGGCGGTTGTCCTTTTTCAGTTTCTTATACCTGATCAGATACTGTGGAATATAGAATCTTGTTTTAAAAACCGAGCTGTTCAGAACCGAGGTTAATCCTTGTGGAGCGTAACACAGCTCCCAGCGTGTATGTGCCACATAAATAGCGCCAGCCCCTCTGCTCACCTCTACTGCACTAAAAATAAAAAAGCTGTCTACAGCAAGCTCGGCGCTTATGCACCAAGCACCTCCTGGTGAGTATGTGTCATAGAACATAGGGAAGCTCAACTATCTCCAACTCTAGCTGATAGTGTGACACACGCGTAATTGGGAAATTAACTATGCTTTATGCCTTATTGTGAGTTTCGTACGAACTGTGAAACATAAATTTTAACTCGATAGCGTTAAAAGAAATGACCTCGTTCCGCCAGAATTCCGTCGTCGGATGGGCGCGAGAAATCTCGATCTTGTCCGTGATGGAAAAATCGAGAAAATGGAAATTTAATACAAATTTCCGGTTCCGAGTCAAGATCGAACTCAAGCAGACTTCGTGGTAAACATGTGTTTTACTAGACAGCCTCTAGATTTGTTGTAGCTGCTATGAAAATAAAAGAAAACACTGTATGGATGTGTATTGGAAGGAGTATCTTTAACGCATCATGCTTTGCGTGGAAGAAGCGTGGATTCGTGGCAGGCGTCAAACCATGTGAATTGAGTGACGAGTGGGCGTTTTAAAGGCGACTCAATACAAAGCGACAAAACCTATTTAATTATCATTTGCAACAGAACCATGTGACGTTTGGCGCAGGTTCGTGTGTTGCCTTGTAAACGCGTGGAGGAACCTTTGCTGATACGCAAAAAGAATAATTATGGCATCGTGCATACATAACAACTGCAGTATGCATTCAGTGATAGTCTGAAACGGCCAATGCTACGCGCATGCGCACTCGTTTGTTACTTTATGGCACGGTTGAGGCACGGACCGAGACTCGAAGCACTTCCGAAGGCGATGCGCGCCCTTCTGCGGCACCCCGCTCCCTTCTGCCCATTGTCCGAATTTGAAATAAAACAATCCTCGCAATAAAATCGAGGCTTCGACTGACACCCGTCTGATCAAGAATAAGATGACCGTGGTGATTTCAAGAGGGCAACCTCTGCAATAAATGCGAGCGTAAAATGAAGAGACCACATGGTTCTCAGAAACCGGCCTGCCTTTACTTCTCCGTTTCTGAAGGATAAAATTTGGAACTATAATGTACTAAGGATACTCAGACGCCATGTTCATCGATACTATCAAGGCACCTTAAACAACGAGAGGACATGTCCGGTTACATACAGATATGGGACAGAGTCTCCGCCCCCGTTGACAACATGCGCACGTTTATGGTCACACTGTCCTCCGCCACTCTAAATAGTTGATTTTAACACATGCAGACCACTCTCACTGGAATCAAAAGGACCCGAGAAGCGGTTGGTATTCTCTTGTTCGAAACAAACGTGCAGACTAAAGCTAATATCCTGCTCGCTAATCTCTTAACATTAACCTTATAAATGTAAAAGATATTGAGCACATTTTTGATTTAAACATTCTTAATGATTTTAAAGTCAAGACACATATACATTGGGTACTTAGTCATGGCACGTATGATAAAGGCATGGTGTTGCTGTGACGGGTTCTTTTTTTCAAGATGCTCAATTGAAGCCAATAAAGGGCAGATTACATTAAAAGGCTTGCGAGGAGGGTATGGCCAGAAGAAGGACATGACCAGTTTAATTGGAAAAACGTATCAGAGGGCCTTACCCTGCAGTAGGCTTGGCCACACTGACGATGATGAAATTAATCTAATAGGTCGTGATCCATGTTCACTTGATGACGTTTGTATTCACTGCTGTATTTCTAGGCAGCATGACATCTTTATTCCAGTGCATGCTCCGGATTACTGTGCATTTCGAGAATGACCACAACATTGATCCATTTCCACGAGTCACTCATCCCATGGTGCCGTGTTGGTGACAAAGACGTTCGGCGTTCGTTCGCATGCCGGGTCGTAGATGTAGTACTTCGGAGAGGAGCCACAGAGGGCGTCGAAGATGAAGTCGCAGTAGTCGATGCGGTTCTGAGCAATCACTGACGCAGGCCGCCACAACGAGCAGCCGTATCCTGCAAGGACAGAAGGACAAGTAACTCTGGTGCACGATTGAACACGACCCGACACGAGAACTTCGGCTAACAGCAGCTTCGCTATTTAAAAAAAAAGCAAGATTCGAAACTCGAAAACATACCTCGGGTTTTACGGATTCTACCGGTGCCTTTATTCGCGTCTGTGAGGGGCACTTGTCCGTGATTGACAGTGCGCTGAGCAACACTTTATCTACGACGTCGCGAACATGCCTCGCTTCGAGAAGCTTTTTACCATTATTCAAATTAGCTACCAGAAAGAAAGTATCTATAGCAAGTTGCTATCTCAGCCCAAAAGTAATAATAATCGGCACACTTAGCAAGGCCTGACTAACAAAACACGGGCCGTGACGACAAGCTCGGTTGCACAGGTTGAAATCGGCGCAGTGAATACAATCGGCTCTTTAGTACAAATATAGCCGTCATACATGATTGTGTGGTATTAATGGTTGAATTCTGTGATGCATACTTCCTACTCGTAGTGAGTATTAACGATCTCGAATGCTAGTTTACCGAATCGCCAAATTTTACAACATGATTACATTATGTAGATATTGCATGGCGTCAAAACACTTTTGGCCTCATACCAAGTTGGCAATGTATTGAAGCGAAAGCCAAGACCGCCATTTATGAACGAACTGGCTAAGTGCTTGGAACATCCGAACCTTGTGAACTGAATAGTTATTGTTATTTCATCACCTTGGTCAATTGTTCTCGTACGTTTCTTGTGAGAAAAAAACTTAGTAAGTGGGAACATTGTGGCTGACGAGCAATAGTTACTCTTGTGAATGCGCACTTGATGCATAAACTTTATACTGCTTTATGGTTAGAGGCCAGACGCTTAGATACCTCAACAATTACAAAATTACGAGTAATGCAAATCGCGTGATGACATCCCCGTATTACGTCACGATGGCGCCACAAATGAGCAAAACTTGTGACGTCATCATGACGTCATTGTGACCTCAGATAGCGTGCCGTAACATGATTTCATTATCGCATGTCATTGTTCCTTTGCTAAGGGCAGGACAATCACAAAGTTTGTGCAGAGCTATAGATGAGATGCAGAAAGCTTGACATGCCTCTGATTCCGGAGGCCATTCAAAGCCACCTTAGGTGCAGAAAGCTTGTGAAGGGGTGAATCAATACAGTACTGAGAATAAAAAGATCAACAAGATGGCTTTAGCCTTCAAGTCATTCTTAGGCGCATGCGTCAGGGATCTTCGCACTTTGACAGCTTCACAGCTGGTTAAAGTTTACCTATAGTCATCACGAAGCGAATTATTACGTTAGACAGAAGGACTGGCCCGAACCATACACAGGCACCAACCTCTTCTTGAACAAATATAATAACAAAAAAAAAAACTCCCGATATTGTTTGTCCGCATGGGAAAGGTAATACTTAAAGCAAATATATAAACTTACCACCACGGGCATAATGATGACGGGCAATGTAACAGCTGTAGCAGTTTTTATAAATGGTGTGATGTCGCCATACCCCGGGCACTGAAATGAAACCAGATATAATAGATTATCGCAGGCTATCTATAAAATGTCTTTAGACTTTGTAAAAATGTTAGCCAGAAGCTTCTGCACTCGGAGACACGTTTTCTTGCGAGTCAAAGTAAAGCTAATGGTGAAAGAACATCTATACGTTTATTGCTGTGAAAGTATGCCCGCTTTGGCATGCATTCGTAGCTCAGTGGAAAGTGATGGCTCCGGGAAGCATTTCATTTCACTTGTCTTGTCTGCTCTTTTCGGGTGACTTAAGTGACCCAAGAAGAAATACGAAGGTACCTAGGCACCGAAACACTTGATCCCTCAAGTGGGTCTGCTCAGACCATTCAGAGGCAAAACTGGGTCCCCATTTTCGAATTCTGAGCCATCTGGACTGGTCGGCGTCAGGTCAGATGGCTGAAGATTCGCCTTTCCCTACGCGCTGGCCATTATTACTCATGTGCGATGAAGATCAGTGTGTCAAAAGCGCATAATTCAAACATTGGATTTCTACAATCACGTCATTTTGGGGTCAGAAGACTAAAGCCTTTCCCAGGTCACTACTCGCAGCTCGCTCAAAACGGGAACGAGAACAGCTGTACAGAGTAGCCAAACACACTGTACGAGCACTTGTTGCCTGGGCCGAAACGGTCACTATCAGATGAAGCTGTGGTGATATTTATATTTAAGGAAGCAGTGGTGATGATATGATAGAGACCCATGTATTTAGACTTAGGTGCATGCTAAAGAACACCAGGTTGTCGGTATTTGCGGAGTCTTTCACTACGTCATGCCTCGATCATATAATTGTTTTGGCTCGTGAAAATTAATAATGAGAGTGATCCCTTAAGTATCGATATTGCGAATATAGTACAAGGCATAATGAAGCCTTTAGAATGGGCTAAATTATCTATTTTTTTTTTGCTGTGTACATATGTTTAGTTTAGTCATGTTAATGCACTATAATTTTATTTGAGTGTCTAAGACAAATGAATGCTTCATATAAAATGCTCTAATTTTGGTGTAGAAAACTCAATGTTGACTACATCATACAGGCATTGTAGAGCAATATCACGACTTTAAAAAAAAAAACCACTTCACATTTATATTGGTCTTCACTCACTATGGTGGAAAGTGATGGTGTGCAGATTTCTGATCGAGTATCCTGGAGATGAAGCAAGATGTTGTCGGCCGTGCCTGTAAAATCGAAGAGACCGTCCATCAGCCAACTTAGTGAATCATCTGCTTCATGGAGAAAGTGTTTGAGGAATTACTATATATCAGTTCAGTGGCTCAGTAATTCTTGTATATATGAAACATGATGGTGTCTGATACCCACTCTTGTCTCTCACATTACTTGGCAACATGAAACATTATTGGAACGAGAATTTCGCTGGCTCCAACGACACCCTCTGTTCAGGAGTTTTGGAGTTGTTCAAGATTCTATCTCCACATAGATATTTTACTTGTTTGGCTTTCTTCTGATACAGTGCACGTTGAACCTTCTATGCAGTTTCGTATGTAGTGAAGCATTTTTGTGTGATAGTTTGAACACTGATTGCGGCAGGGCCTGAAATTCTGAATATCTATCTATCTATCTATCTATCTATCTATCTATCTATCTATCTATCTATCTATCTATCTATCTATCTATCTATCTATCTATCTATCTATCTATCTATCTATCTATCTATCTATCTATCTATCTATCTATCTATCTATCTATCTATCTATCTATCTATCTATCTATCTATCTATCTATCTATCTATCTATCTATCTATCTATCTATCTATCTATCTATCTATCTATCTATCTATCTATCTATCTATCTATCTATCTATCTATCTATCTATCTATCTATCTATCTATCTATCTATCTATCTATCTATCTATCTATCTATCTATCTATCTATCTATCTATCTATCTATCTATCTATCTATCTATCTATCTATCTATCTATCTATCTATCTATCTATCTATCTATCTATCTATCTATCTATCTATCTATCTATCTATCTGTCTGTCTGTCTGTCTGTCTGTCTGTCTGTCTGTCTGTCTGTCTGTCTGTCTGTCTGTCTGTCTGTCTGTCTGTCTGTCTGTCTGTCTGTCTGTCTGTCTGTCTGTCTGTCTGTCTGTCTGTCTATCTATCTATCTATCTATCTATCTATCTATCTATCTATCTATCTATCTATCTATCTATCTATCTATCTATCTATCTATCTATCTATCTATCTATCTATCTATCTATCTATCTATCTATCTATCTATCTATCTATCTATCTATCTATCTATCTATCTAATTTGTGTCTCATCTCATCCCGAGTACACTTGACTCATTGGAACAGCTTCTTCACCTTATACAATCGTACTTGGGAAGAGATGAGACACAACTTAGCGGTTGTCTTAATTTTATTTCCAACGGTTTCGACCAGTGGACCGGTCTTCGTCAGGGTTTGCGAACAAGTCTCGTAGTTCACAACCATGGGATCAGTGGCCGTGAGCGTGCCGATTTTAGGAAGAATACTGACGATTCCGGATTCGCTCGTGGCACGTTGCAGCCGCTGGCAACGGACAATTGCCGTCGAGGCTTAGGCGATTAAACATGGTTCCTGGTCTGGCTTCGCATCTTTCCTGAGGGATTCTGGGATAGCCACAGCCCTGAAACTACTACATTATGCATGGCCATTTTGTCAAGAGCAACTAAAATTCTGAGCGTCCGATGTGGCCCTTGTAATTTGAAAGATGTGGCCCAAGGTTGCAACCGACAAGAAACGAAAAAAGACAGAAAGAACACCATTTTTTCCCTGAAGCATTCATGGCATGAATGCTCTTGAAGGACATGCACAGATCATTTCGTGCGCAGGAACGTGTGCTTGTATGGCGTTGTATCAATCTATTATTTTTTCTTCTCAGTTCTAACCTTATGCAACGTCTTTCAAGTAAAGCTACATTGACTGGCCCAACGTAACGTACTGATTTCTTGTCGTTTACTACTGGACGTGATAACGTCTCACCGATATAAGGCGTATATTTCTGAGCCAGACGTTGTAGCCACCGAGTTGACTTGCCATATCGAAGCTCTTGCGACATTTTCGAGTGTTCGGGAGCGATACTCGTTCCGAGTTCGGCCAGGCGTGCCTTCGGTGATCGGCTCCAGCAGCGCACTGTTGCGAGGCCTGAGCCGATCGCGGAGTCCACGGTTCGGCGTGCTGGCTAGTATTCCGCCCAGCCACAAGGGGACGCTAAACATTATACTGAATTAGGGAGCCTTTAGGTAAACGGAGGTGCGCACATGAAGGTTGCCTAGACTGAGTTTGAGAGCTTGTTTTTAAAGGTCTCGTGAAGGAGTGTGCTGTACGCGAAAGCATGTCGTAGCACAACGTCACACCATGCCAATGTTGCCTTATTTAATTTCGGTATATTCATTCCTTCGCCCATAAATAAGAACTATCAGACTTGGTACTTCATTAATTTTTTAATTTATCTCGCCACGAAATCATTTAGCCAGGCTGTCAATCCTCTTCAAATGTCAGCTTAGTCTCAGAATTCGCTACAGTTTCTTATAAAAAGGAACCCTTGAAAAGATCAATTATTCACAAGTGTTCTCAACAAAATCTTACAAGTATTGGCGTCCGTAGCCGGGAGCGCTCCAGGAGTACTTCGCTGACGTCTGGGTGTCTCCGAATATTTCGATTGCATGGAACTTGACACATTTGGAAGTTACGCCGTAGTTTGAATCGTAGAGGAAGTTTCTGTAGACAAGGTAGTAGTCTTCGTTCTTCCGCCCGCACTTTGTACGAAGTAAAAGAGCGACACAAAGGTCAAAGTCACAATTCGTCACTTGTGTATATACGCTATTACGAAAATCTAAATCCTCTACACAATGCCCATGTGAGAAATACTCTAAGGGCGTGGGTTGCAATTATTTTTAATGTCCGATTCAGAACTACCACTGGTCAGACTTAATACGGTGAGCCAATATTCCGACATTTTTTTAATTAACGAGCATCAGAGAAATTGAACAAGAAGCTTGGGAGCCTCCAGTCATGTGGTCGATCTTACAAGTTGAGTGTCGCCGTGCATTGCAGGTAGATGCCCTATTGACGAGGCTTACGATAAGTTTTTGAAGTACATTCTTAGTGTACGTTATCACTGTACATTATCTCTTTACTTATGTAGACGCAAAAATTGTAGAGGGTTGGCATTAAGGTACCCTATATGTAAGGGACTATGTTGGCGTGTTCCGGAAATGTCAGAGAATCATTTCAATAATAGTGTGGCTTGTTACTCCCTTACTTTTGGAATGATTTACAGGCAGAGAGTCAGTGTGCTACGTCTTAAGCCTGCTCGGTCGCTTAACAAAGGCAGTAGACCTTAGCCGAATATAAAAATCAGTAGGCGGACTCGGGAAATGGTCGCCATGTTACTGTCTAGGAATGTAATAACCATTGGTAACTTATATTGATATTACCATCCGTCCATTGGCGCCATTGATGATTTGTGTTGTTTAACGTCCCAAAACCGCTATATGATTATGAGAGTCGCCGTAGAGGAGGGCTTTGAGAATTTCGACCACCTGAGTTCTTTAACGTGCACCCAAATCTGAGCACATGGGCGATTAGCGCCATTATAACAAAGACATTGCTTTCGTGTAAACTGTATTTACGAAGTGCTTGGGTCACGCTAGGCCACGTTGATTTTCACGTAACAAGGTCGCTTTTACTTCAGAAACGAGTGGCACCGTGATGTAACTATAACTAATCTTAGACCTTTGTTTCAGCAGATGTGGGTGATATTGTTTCGGTAGGTTTTATCTAAGCGGCAATGAATGGTGACGTTGCCGAACCCTTTGAACAATAGCTTTATTAGATGTACGCATCATTTTTCGATTTCAGTTGCCACTCAACATTATACACACGGGACTTCATATGAAGGGTCCGAGTCCTCATTGTAATGTAAATGTGCGCTTCTCCAAACTTTCTTACGTTCATGTGATTCGTACCTTAAAAAAGCGCTAACATGGCCAATTTTACGATCATTGCAGAACTCAAGAGAGGTGGCATGTTCTACTGTGTGAATAAAGCTATCTTTGAACCGTTTTAGTACACGTCTGGAAATCGGCCTCTATTTATTGTGAAATATCTGGTGGTAATGAAAATTTTTTGAGGGGCATTTTAATGTAAGAGCAATGACTTTTATTTAACGCTGTCAAGTCAGTGTCAGCTGGTGACAATTTTACAAAATAACAAGGGAAGGACAGCACTAGATGATAAACTTTGAATTTTTGTGCTCAATAAAGGCTCTCCACTTTCAAACAACAGCAATAGTGCGACAAGCTTGGAGATACTTTCAAAAGTTTACAATAAGATATTGTGCCAGAATTGTAGCTTGTAACAGGCTCCTGCTGCCGTGACTTAAGATGCTGTATACCATTGTAAGGTCGCGCTCCATGTGACATCCCCCGCCACCTTCCTCCTTGGTAACACGTATTCCCGAGAAACGGAACCGGCTCGGCGTGGAAATACCCTTCCTCGCTTGCCTGACGTGTTCCCGATAAGCGGCGCCCTGCAGCTTCCTCTGCCCAAAGCCACCTAGAACAGGTTCTAGGAGGCACTGCCTCTGCCTCCCCTGCTCCTTCCATAAAACTGCCTGTCCAGTGTCGACGAGGTTCACGGGCAACGAGGCCGGAGGGATAAAAGGAGGGCCCGAGAAAAGACAAGGGGTCTTTTTTGCTGTTAGGAGAGCTTGCCGGCTAGACACTGGCACGACCACCTTAGGCCCCACTGCGGGTCATACTTTTGCCGACATCTCTGCCTTGTAAATAGTTTTGTACATGAAGTTCTATTTGTAAAACGTCCAGTGGTGAAGGCATCTTTCCCCGGGGAAAAGTCACGAGGAGAGCGGTGATCATCCTCGCGAAGCAACGAACCCGGCTTTGTTTCATCACCAAGAACCTGGTCCCAACCACATTCCGAGTTCGGACGAAAATTTACCACCATAGTGCAATGGGCTGTATTAATAGAAGCACCTACCCTTCGGGCATCTTGGTATCTCTCAAGGTCCGGTCTCAGTTCAGGGTAAGGACCTATCTCGGCGAAACTAAGACTAAGTTGCAGGGCTATGACGGCCACAGCTCCGAGCCACTGACTCCGTAGCGTATGCATTGTAAAGTGCAGGAACAGATTAGTGGAGCTGTCGCACTGGAACTCTTTCTTTTAAGCGCACGCCGAGATGATAAACGTGAAAGGAGAAATGAGAGTGGAGGCATGGACGCCTGACAGCTGAAGTGCGCATTTGTTTTCAACACAAGAGGGCATAATGCATGATTATGTAATGCTGCCGACCCCCGCTATGACTTGCAGGTAGATGTGGCTGCTTATTAGTGTGCGGCTCAGCATATTCATTTTACTCTTTATTTATACATCTAATTTCAATTGATTTCAACCGCTTTATTTACACTTTTATGGGGATTTCTACATCGAGGGTAATTTAACACTGTTGTGTTGCCTTCCCTCTATTGTGTAGCAAACCGGAGCATTGGCTTACTTTTTTAGGATTCCTGTTTTGAAGCGAGTGACCTTTCTAAAGAGTACACATCTGTCGTATTGTCTCAATTTTTTTGGGATTTTATCTATATACATATACTTGAGGAGCGTCTTCTAGGACGCTTGAATAAACACACTTGAATAGAATAGCAAGAACGTTTTGAAGATTCACCAAAGCTGGAAAATACTCGTGCACGTACACGTTCTTGTTAACGCCGCAAAAAGTGAACTTGAAGTTGCTTGGAATCACCTAGTACACAGATTTTCTGGTGATTTTCTTAACTTAGGTTTGCCCATAATAACACAACACATGACATTGCTCCTCATGTCCATTCGAACATGATGGATTACGATCTTTTAAAAACTCGCTATTATCCTTGTTCCCTGCGCATGAACGCTCTGAAGAAACATGCCTTTGTAGAGAATGCGTGTAGTGCATTATTGTGACGTTCGTACTAAAACACATAAGATTTTGTTGTTTGCCAACCCCTTACAATGCTTGGAAGCAACCTTGAAGTGGGAGGAGGAGGAAAATGAAAATGATGGCGGCAGCAGAGGGACGACCATCATCGTAGCTCTGTGGTACGAGTATCGGACGCGTTATTGTAGTCGTGCTCTTACGTGACACGCATCTCATAATTATCATGTTTGCACCAGTCATACCTTCGTCCTTCATTCGCGTCCAGTAATACAAAATTTTGCATATGTAAAGCTAGCGAAACGGCTGTGGCCACGCTGCTGTCGTCTAGTGGCTAAGGTACTCGGCTGCTGAACCGCAGGTAGCGGGATCAAATCCCGGCTGCAGCGACTGCATTTACGATGGAAGGGAACACGCTGTGGGCCCCTGTGATCAGATTTGGGAGCACGTTAAAGAACCCCAGGTAGTCGAAATTTCTGGAGCCTACGGCGTCTCTCATAATCATGTGGTGGTTTTGGGACGTCGAACCCCACATATCAATAAAGAGAAACGACTGTGAGCGCACCATGAGCGAGCGTGGCATGCAGTCACATTGTTACATGACATGCATTTCATGATTTCCACGTTAGGGTCTGCCACTTGTGTTCGCCATGCAGTCATGTGATACCATACCATTTTTCAATATGTCATGAGAACGATAGTAGCGCAAGAGCAGCAAAATCATGACATGTAAATTATGACATTCATGACACAGATTACATTATTTCTATATTACGAGTAGTGACTTATGCTAGTCATACAATCATGTTATGCCATACCAATTTCGGTATCAATACCATTATCGAGACGGTCAGGAGAGCTAAGAGCCGTAGGCGTCTAGATAGATAGATAGATAGATAGATAGATAGATAGATAGATAGATAGATATATAGATAGATAAATAGATACGCTCAAAGTAGCTGAAGTTCGCCAAGAAATACTCCGCACTTATTAGCTCGCCACTAGTATGACGAGCGTCCACTTAGCGGGCGAGTCGCATGGCGTCACACGTACTGGAGGGAGGGGTCATGGTTTTGAATCCCGGGAATAAAACTTTTTTTCTGGGTATGTCTTTTTTATCTGTTCATATAGATTGTACAACGTAATATCCGTGACGGAAATACGTCAGTGAAGTCTTGGTGGACAACGCCGTGAAAGATTTTCGTGTTGAAATCCTGTATGTGATGGCGCAAGCATATGGCGTCGCCCTAACCCCACTTAACACGAAGTCTCGTCATCACGTGATCACATCACATAGTTTTTTTGCTCAATAGAAGGTCGATCCAGGAGGTACTGCAATACGCAATTTAGTGCTCAAGACTTCGCGTGCCTGCGATCTCGTGTGCAGTGCGAAACCCCGCAAAGTGGAAAGAGCTTGCGAGTGGTGATGCGGAGAATGAATGCGATTGACCGGCAAAGAAAAGATGGCTGTCAGCTTTGAGTGGTGTTTGGCCTATGCATGAGGTGCTGTGTGAATTTGCGATCACTTATTATAAGCTGGAGAGATGGCCTTAAATGGCCTTAAGTTGTTGTCAGGCTAGTCGGACACGTACATATAACAAAAAGAGAACTGTCCACTGAGAAGACTTTTACTTAGGAAACTTCAAACTGAGCAGATATTGCAGTGACGAAAGTGTGATTTTGTGGCAACTGCATTTCAGAGAGGACACCATTTCTCAATTTATATTGTCGCAGGTGACAGTGTACCCAGATATCCAATAGGTTATACTTTTATAAGAGACAAATTGTTAGGGATAATTTGGGTGTTCACTACAAATTAGCTGCTCACGTGCTTTTTCACATTATCGGAGTTCGTTATTCAAGCAGTGACGAGCTTACCATTCTTACTTGATTTGATATAGCGCATAGCGAAAAATGAAGCAGCAGCCAAGCTGCCAAATGAAAGGACAAAGCGCGAGCTTTCATCTGATTTTTATTGGCGGAATGCTTCAAACATATATACGTGCAATAACACCTGAGTATCACGTATACGCCAACAAAAAGCCTTTCATCCCACTTTCACGGAACAGATATCAATATTTCATGGATGGTTCAGGTGGTTAAAAAAACATTTCGTATACAGATAGGATCGTTGGTGGGTCACAGACGCACGTTCTGCTAGCTTGTTATGTAATAGGTTTCTATAATGTGGTGTGCCTTGCCTATGATGTGTCTCAAGCACTTCGAATTCATTACATTTTGTCGAGCTGCTAGGGCAGAGTCGAATTGCATTTGAAGAGGTGGCAGTTCTATAGGCTTCTGTAGTAGAACTTTTTCGAGTGACTTATTTTCAGCTTATGGAAACCGGTTAGTGAGTTCCAAGTCGGAGGGACTGCACGTAGAAATATTTTTCCGGTATGTGGATTGCCACTTGGTTTTATTAGGCTCTAACATGTATACTGACGCCGAGGAACTGAAGGAACCAAGTCACGCAATTCTCAATTACCCATGCACAGTGGAGATATACTGCGGCGACTACATAGGCAAACCTGTGGGTGCCCTATCCCAAGGCACTTGAACTGGTATAGCGCATTACGGGGAAGAAGAAACGGCCGAGCAGACCGACACAAGAGGACAGAGCGCTAACTTCCAACTGAGCTTTATTGTCAAACTGCATCAAATAAGTAGACCGGCGCAAGCATACAAAACCACCCTAACGCAACGACAAGATAACACACAAAATCACACCGTCACATATCACACATTCATAGGCGGTTACCCTGATTAAGAAAGGCCACTTCATGTTCAGATAAACCCAAAGAAGGGGCGCTAATACACGTGCTGCCAGCTCTTGCTATACAATGCGCTTCTATAATTTCTCGAGTTAATTGTGACGGGTGCTTTTTTATCACTTCACACTGGTCAAACATGGGGGTACATTCACAATCGCGGCAGTGAATTCCAATGTGGCCCTGGATTGCTTTGTGAGCATTATAATGGTGCTCTTTTAGCCTTTCATTAAGGCATCGCCACGTTTGGCCGAAATACCACATACCACTTGAGAATGGAATCGCGTAAACAACCCCCACTACACACGGCACAAACCGAGTTTTGTGCTTAGTTGCGCAACCAGTGGTGTGTGATTTGAGAGGTTTGACAGCTTTGTAAAGCCGCTGTAACTTATCCGGCGCTGAAAACACCACTTTGACGCAGCATTTCTCCTCTATCTTTTTTAGCCGGTGGGAAATGTCATGCACGTAGGGTAAAACTATACGGGTCTTTTTCGGTCGTTAGATTCCGGCTGGGCCTCAGAGTTGCATCCTTTCTTTATCTGTTTTAATAGCTTTTCAGCTATAGATGCCAGTAGGATAGCTGGGTACCCAGAACTCAAAAGCCTTTCAGCTTGAGCAGCAAAGCTGCGATGCATGACATGATGACACGATTTCCTGAGAGGATTGATGAGAGAAAGATTTGTGATGCTGCGCTTAACTAACTTGGAATGGGAAGAGTCATAGGGTAAAAGGGGTTTTCCATTTCTAGGTTCAAATAGCCAGCACACATGGTCAGGTGAAAGAATTAAATTCAAATCTAAAAAGCGTAAGCTATTGTCAACTGGCAACTCATGAGTCAATAAAAGCGGTTTAAAACATTCCTTAAAAGTCATTACAATACCGTCGGTTAGGTGCTGGCAAGCAGCGTCGCTGCAGTCAATGAAACTTAAAAAGTCGTCTACGTAACGACACATTTTGGTGACAAAGTTTTGGTTCAGCATGCTCATCAGCAAGCGGTCATGATAAGCAAGGTATATGTCACTAAGGATTGGGGCGAGGCATGACCCGATGCAGACACCACTATTCTGTATGTATTTACGATCATTAAAAGATACAAACGTCGACTTGATGTAAAAGGACAGAAGCTCTAAGAGGTTACTGTTATGGACACCCGTGAGAGTCTGGAAGGCTACACCACCAAATGAGTCAATGGCATTGTCAACACACTGTAACAACTTCTCATGCGGCAAAGAGTAATACAAATCTTTTATATCGACCGAAAAAGCGTTTCTTCTTCCCCGTAATGCGCTATACCAGTTCAAGTACGACGAACCAACTCGCCCAATCTTCAACACTCGTGGCCTATCGCGAGGCGTTATTAAAAAGCCCAGACCACGCTTGTGATTGTCTAATATTTATTGCCATGATCATAATATTGGTTATGTCCTCAAAAATAGACCGAAACCTCGAGAGTGGCCGATTATTTCTTCCACCATCCGTAGTTGCCGTTGTACCCTCCGACCACACGGCTGCAGGAGTCGTCGTACACCTGGTACTTGGGAGCGTTTCCGCAGAACAGGTCGAATATGAAGTCGCAGTAGTCGGCCCGTCGGTTGAATGTGTGGGACAGACGGCGCCACTGGATGCATCCGTATCCTAGCGGGAACAAAAAATAAAATCGGGAATCGTTTGAGCCATTACTGTACTCCTAATCACGATCCACAGCGATTTCACTTGCAAAAATATACTTATCAGGTCTTGCTTTTGCTTATCCGATCACACGAAAAAGAAATATGCTTCAGTGGCTTATTTACTGCAGCTCAGCTTCTTCCCGTCACTATTGTCACTAAGCGGACACTTTTTGATATATTTATGCTATAACGTTGTCGTGCAAAACATGTGTGTACATGGCTAAATAGCATGTGGTGCGTACAAATACCCAAATACGTGGGACACGGATGATTGCGTATACCGAAAGACAGGTGATGCTGGGTCCGAGCAAATATCCACAGTGAAGTAGACGCAGGTACGCAGTGATTTATTTTGACGTTGTGGCCGTGAGTACAGCCTTCGCTAGATGAAGGCCGGACTCTCGTTGGAAACGTCAAAGTTAATCTGTTCATACGCGTGTCTACTTCACCGTCTATACATATATGTTAAAGTTATGCTGAATACAAAACAGAGTGATTAGCGAAATTTACTTGAAAGACTTTAGTTGGTAGGTAATGTTGCAATTTAGAATAAGAGGTATTGTCCTCTTCATTCCGATGCAATATTAAACATGTTCTGACTTGCCTTGTTATTTGTTAAACGTTCAGTTCTTTACTATTTAGCCTAACTTCAGTGGTCCGCCTCGATAGTGCAGTGGTTACGAGGCTCGGCTGCTAATCTGAAGGTCGCTGGTTCGATCCCGGTGGTCGCATTTCGATGAAGGCGCAATGGTGGAGGCCCATACAATGTGCGATGCCAGTGCTGCACGTTAAAGAACTCCATGTGGTCGAAATTGCCGAAGCCCCTCCACTACGGCGTCTCTCGTAATCATATCGTCGTTTTGGAACGTGAAACCCCAGATAATATCACTACGTTCACTTGCGTGAAAATCCACAGCCTTTATATGCTTCGGGGTAACCAGAGCTGGTTACTGAAGCTGTATAGTGATGCTAAACGTATTGTTTTAAATATTAAAAAATATCTGCGCTGAACAAGCTTCACAATAATTTCTTATGTTAGACTCACATAAGGCTGTACAACTTCTTATCACCTGCTCGTCTTGTATAGAACAACGCCAAAATTCTTTTTCCGGTTGAGCATAGAAGTAACAATGCTTAAGTATGTCAGCACAATACTTGGTTGCAATTGAAGACTGCAGGTGCGGCAGAGTCTTCGAACTTACTGCTACAGTTTACCTTTTACTGGCAAAATTATGTACACACTCCACTGTTACACAGCCAGGGAAATTCATGGCAGAATAGCGCCAAGAAATACTGAACAGGTATTGTACTCAGGGCGTTAAATTTCACAATAGCTTTGTGAACCAAGCGTGCTCTTGCAAAGTAGGAGTTAGCGCTCAGTGAAGGAGAATTCAATCAACCAAAGGAACAAGCAGGATTTCGAACAGGCTGCTCAACAATTGACCACATTCATACTATCAATCAGGTAATAGAGAAATGCTCAGAGTATAACCAACCACTATACATAGCCTTCATAGATTACGAGAAGGCGTTTGATTCAGTAGAAATATCAGCCGTCATGCAAACACTGCGGAATCAGGGCGTAGATGAAGTATATATAAACATTCTGGAAGAAATGTACAGGAGATCAGCTGCTACCATAGTGCTTCATAAAGAAAGCAACAGAATACCAATCAAGAAGGGTGTAAGGCAGGGGGACACAATTTCCCCAATGCTATTTACCGCGTGCTTACAGGAGGTTTTCAGAAGCCTAGAATGGGAACAGTTAGGGATAAGAGTCAATGGAGAATACCTTAGTAACCTGCGCTTCGCCGATGACATTGCATTGCTGAGTAACTCGGGGCACGAATTGCAACTCATGATTACGGAGTTAGACAAGGAGAGCAGAAAGGTGGGTCTTAAAATTAATCTGCAGAAAACGAAAGTAATGTACAACAACCTCGGCAAGGAGCAGCGCTTCGAGATAGGTAATAGTGCACTTGAAGTTGTAAAAGACTATGTCTACTTAGGGCAGGTAATAACCGCAGAGCCGAACCACGAGATTGAAGTAACTAGAAGAATAAGAATGGGGTGGAGCACATTCGGCAAGCACTCTCAAATTATGACAGGTAGATTGCCACTATCCCTCAAGAGGAAGGTATATAACAGCTGTATCTTGCCGGTACTTAGCTACGGAGCAGAAACCAGGAGACTTACAAAGAGGGTTCAGCTTAAATTGAGGACGACGCAGCGAGCAATGGGAAGAAAATGGTAGGTGTAACCTTAAGAGACAAGAAGAGAGCAGAGTGCATTAGGGAACAAACGGGGGTTAAGAATATCATAGCTGAAATCAAGAAGAAGAAATGGACATGGGCAGGGCATGTAGCGCGTAGACAGGATAACCGCTGGTCATTAAGGGTAACTGACTGGATTCCCAGAGAAGGGAAGCGGGTTAGGGGGAGACAGAAGGTTAGGTGGGCAGATGAGATTAAGAAGTTTGCGGGTATAAATTGGCAGCAGCAAGCACAGGACCGGGTTAACTAGCGGAACATGGGAGAGGCCTTTGTCCTGCAGTGGACGTAGTCAGGGTGATGATGATGATGATGATGAAGGATAATACAATTTTCCCTATAAGACGACGTGCAGTGGTCACCCTGGGACCCCTGGGATACTTCTGTATATGTATAACAAAAGAGTTTGCTGTATGTGAAAGATTGCTTAAGACACGTGGCATGAGCCTCTCGAAGGCATGAGTTTATGCGATATAAAATACATAACTTCTTTGATGACAATAACGTGATGTGCCAAAACACTTCGTCTATGTCGCTTATAACTATAGTGTCTTGAGTAAAGCACAGTAATTCTCGTTCAACTTACCGTTAAGAGCATAGCGATAACGCGCGATGAAGCAGGTGTTGCAGTCTTTGTAGATCGTGTGCATGCTGTAACTGTCGACACCTGGAAAATAAAAAAAATCCTCGCGGTATTAGCATGTTTTAGATGATCTTTTGATGTACGAGTATAAAGAAAAAGAACTTAAAAATTATCACCAGCACTATGATACAAACAGACTGCGGAAAATAGAAAGCTGTACAAAACCCGTTCTTATACATCAGTAATGATTACCAGATGGCAACCCTCTTATTTTCCATTTGCCCTAAATTTTTGGAACCGAGTGGCGGTAGATATCTATTGTGCGATTTTGCTTTTTTGAAAATTTATTTCATGGGTGTCACATTTTTCAACGATCCACCAGTTTTATGGTATCGCGATACGTATGAGGTGAGACACCAGTTTGTTATTATGTTTCCTTGTTGAGTCAATACTTAGCAAACCCGGTAATTTAGCAGGATCATGCGGTGAGGTTCCTTATTCTTTATCGCAACATGGCTGACCACTAGCTTACCGTTGACGGCCAAGAAGTTGTACTGGTTCCTCGTGCGGTATCCAGGCATCGAAGTGAGAACGTAACGGCCGACGCTGTAAAATGAACGAGGTCGTTGAATGGAAGCGTCTTTGCTAGTGCGCTACGTCATAGTTTCAGCTGCCGCTATATGACAGTGAATAAAATAGCTACTTCGTTACAGGTAATGTTTTTTGAGGTAAGACAGTTTTTTTTTATCAATGCGTCAAACATGAAGTCTTCCAATTAAGTTATCCGCTTGCACGTTCTATTATGTTATGAGTAGCGAGGTTACTGTTTCTAGCTTTCTGACGACGGAGTAATTTTCACGTCTCCATAAACAGCACAATACCTTCTAGTCACGTAGTAGGGAAAGCTACAATAAATATCAGAACAAAACAAAACCACAATATGTCTCTTTTCTGTTTAGCGACAATCTTGCTCTTCATTTTCCTGTGGGGCTCTCACGACGCAGCTAGGGCGCCCTCAGGTGGAGGGCTGTGAAGTTCGGCACATTGGCAGAACATCGCTTGTCGTGTGGTGGTGTTTCACTCTGATATTGGTGGGGTTCTCACGTGACATTAAAATCGGCTTGAGCGCGAAATCCACGAAGCGTTCATGATAAAGAAAACAAGGAAGTGCCACCGTCCAGGAGCAGTGAATCGTGCTTCTAGAAAAGGTGATTGTGTATTTGTCCGCATAATAGCGTTATCTGGACTCGTGGTGGACATAATTATTGCTTCTTCCCCGTGATAATGCAACAGGCGTATTTTTTGTCTTTATCTTGTACGTTTTGTTTTCTTTTTTTTCTGTTGAAGTAAACGTCCACACAGTTCTACGTTAACGCTTGTGTGCTGTCTGGTTCTTACTGTTCGTCATTTTATTTAAGATGGTTCCATCTCAATAAAGCACTTCCATTTGTCAGATTAGGTACCGGAAGCATCTATCACTGATTGAGGATACATTTACTCCCGTCTCAGACACTCAAATGTCTTTTAGCCAATTATTACTGCACTAGGACGTAAAAATAGAATTATCTTGCGACGTGAAGTTGTTTTAGACTTCACAGTTTGAGCCTCTTTATGTATGATATAGCTGAAGAAAATTTGATTTCGCAAGTGTAGGTGTACAAGAGCAGATTCATGGCGGTGTCAAAAGGAACCGAATAAGGCGACGCACCCTGTAATACGTGTGCTTGTGGGCTTGCTCCTGTTTTGTTCCTCAAGTGATCTGAACAGATTTCAATTTATTTGGTTTTCACGAAACATTTTCCGTCGGTAAATTCACCGTCTGCTTAAGCTGTTTTCCCCGTCAGTAGTGAAAGCACACGTCTTTGCAGGAAGAAATTAGATAATTTGTAAAGATATTTCTTGGTTTGTGGGAATGCTGATGCTCACAATTCTTACATTTTTAAAATTGACAAGTACCTCACCTTGATCCACATCCACGTCCATATCCGTCCTGGCACCAAGAGAACCTGACGTTCATGCTGTACCCATTGAATGGTCCGATTCTCTCGTACTTCACGCATTTTGCGGTTCCACCGAAGTGATGATCGTAGGGATAGTTTCTCTTGGTCATCACCCATTCGCCATTGTTGGGGTAGCACTGGGTACATGCATAAAATAAGAGAAACGTGTTAGTGACCTTTAAGTTATAATGCAAGGCGATTTTTATAACCAGAACTCTGAAAACAAATTTGAAGCAGCTTTATGAACTTCACGTCGCGAAGACATTAAACAGTGCAAGTGGTGGCATTGTATAGCAATTTCATTAGTTGAACTTGCTGTGTAGTAGATTCGCCACCATGTGCACTGTTCAACCATGTCTTTGCAACGTTAAGCCAATTCATAACGCGGAGTCAAGTGGAGATGGGTAGTTGCCCAATTTCTGTGGCACCTACCTTCCAGGCTGTTTATACGGAGTTTCTTCATTTTTTGGTGGACCGGAGGTGGGTATAGGAGTGACTACAGAGTTTGCGAGACTCATATCCGCTAGAATTTGCTTGGGCGCAAACTCGCCGCAGGTTTCTTCCCGAAAGTTTTTTCGTTTCTTGAAGGACTATATAGATGATAAATGGGACTTGCCCAATTTACCTGCTCAGATTCAGTTATAGTTCTTTATTCTAAATTAGAATATAAGCCACGCAGACGTATTGTCTAGTCACTGCTCCAATTTATTGTCTTCGAAGTCATTAGCTTGTGCCGACAGCTTTACAACACACCGCTGCTGGGCTGGTACTCTACACACGTCCACGTAGCACACTTTTCGTTTCAGCAAGCTTTGAATGGCAAAATATTGAGAGGGAGTGAACTGACACCAATTACGAACCATAGCTTCGATTTCTATCCAACCACTGCCCGCTGAAACGAACAGTTTATTTAGTGGACACTCATGAGCCCTTTCAGTCACGGTGCGTACGAATGTACAGGCCAACTTCCGTGGCGCGTAATAACGCACCACGCGTATCATCAATTAGCTTGCACCTTGTGTGCACATTCAGGCAGGCCTCCTGAGTGAAGAACTGGCGATCAGTTATGATGCTTCATTATGTTGCGTATTGCCGCAGAGGATCACTTTGCTGGATAATAATGTTCGACGATTGTTCTACGTAGCGCGTTCCAGGAGCAACGTGAAAAGTACTTTTTTCTTCGCTTGAAGCAAATACAACCAAAGAACAACACCATGTTCACGAAGTGGATAATGATGAGTGGGTAAAACTCCAGAGGTTTCATCGGTACCCATGAATCTTCCAAGAAATTTGCCCAGTCGATCATCATGTAAGAAAAGCGAGCAGGCGCTGCAGCCGTTTTCTGACCCCTCCGATCCGCCACGTTGTATTCGGCGCTCATACTCGAAGCAAACAAACTGCCGGCGAAAGAGGAAGCGCGCCAAGAGCGAACGCATTGCCATCTTGTATTCAATTCATCATGGATGGATAGATGTATTGATGCTATGAGCGTCCTCTCTATAACGGGGTGGTGACATGTGTGCCACCAGGCTCGCAAGAAAAAAAAAACACGAAAATAAAACCTTCTTTTTATGTTGGCCTGATGCCTTATCTACTTCAATAAATTTATCTTATTATGATAAAAATTATAAATTTATGTTTCATCTCTCGGCCTCTTCAGGCAGATTGGCCTAATTTTTCCACAATTTATGCCCAGTATGCATGGCCACTTTTCTGCCACCAATACTCCAACCGTCTCTTAGTTGCTTCTATCGTGGACGTGGTCGGCTTTATATGTTTGTCCCTAAAACCCAAAGCCTCATGTAGGCTCGTACCATCACGCATACCTGGGTGGATATCGCCGAATTCAATCAGAACATGTTTCATTGTTTCCTTAGCTCCCCAACAGCATGTACATTGTTCTTCTTTATCGAATCTCACTTTATTATTGGGCGTTTAGGTAAAGCCCTTCTTCTCAAACTATCATAAAACCTATCCCGTCTTATTTCATTCTTGCCATTGCGGTAGTTACTAAGAGCCGTCTTCTTTTTCATCGCTGTCATCCGATAAATCCTCTCCGCCTCTCTGACTTTTCGCTTAAAGTTCCTTGTTGCGATCTCCTATGCTGCACGAGTGCTATCTAGTGACCTCTCATCACACTATGTGCTCCTATGCACTTTATTATGCATAGCGTCACATCGCCATCTAGTGAACACTCCGAGAACTAGGGGTGGCTATGAGAACGTCGGACTTGCCTCTGCCTCATGGAGCTTCGCCCCTAAAACAAACTTCAGGTATTTCGGGACTAATAGTGGATTCTTTTTATAAAAGTGCTTAAGCTGACCGGTGGAAGAATAATTATATAATTAGTTACATACTAATTAATCTTAATTACTAAAATGCACACAAAACAATGCTTTCCTTCATTTTATCACTCGGAATGTAATACTAAGAGACTTCGAATTACGCGAAGCTGACTTGTTTCTGACAGTGCGTCATAATTCGTCACTGTAAAAGCACATGTTCCATTTTGCAATCATTGAAGTATTTTGAATTGCTTTCACACCACTTATCGACCAGCTCAATATTGACAAACTAGCAATATTTTGTCTTACGTACTTATTCTCAAAGTTGTTCACTGAAGCTCTTATTCTTTACTTCATCGCCTTTTCAGACCACTTAAGGTCAGTCAATTCTGTCTTCACTTGCTTGTTGAAAGTATTAATTACAAAGTTACTTTTTGATCTAAAATGATGCGAAAATGAGCTGCTTAAAACGTATAAATATCGCATACAAGCCTTCGTCATCTGGGACAGCTGGAATGTTGCGTTTTAATGTACATGTCTGCGAGTACTATATGACATTAAACATGGCATGGTGGTTGGGGTGGTTTCTGTTTTCCCTGAATCCTTGATTGATCCAAGCTGACGAAGTTCACCAAGCGCGCAATCTATAAGTGCGAATTATGTTGCACATGAGTTGGCTGAATTTCACATGGTTAAGCTCATAGGCGTTTTTCATTCCAGCGCCAATCATAATCCAAGAGCGGAAGCCTGCAACCTCTTGTTTTGTTGCAGTACGTTTGGTCACTGGCTTTTAAGGATGGGAAAACTGATTGACTTACATTTCATGAAAAGGTTACTCCTTGAAAGGGACATCACTATGCATTCATGACAGCGTGATTGGTTGAACTGATTCGAACGATAATATTATGTAGAGTGGTTGCGGCCAAATTTAAGCGCACGGACGAAGGAAAGAAATACGAAGGCAGTGCTGGGACTAACAAGTGACGTTTTACTGAAAACCTTGCAGAATATGCACAGGTGTGGCTATATCTACAGATAAAAACATGTGGTCAAGGATTGCAGAGGCTAAACAAGATTAGTTGGGCAGTTGTCACGCCGGTAGTCAATTTATCTCCGTGAGAGGACAACTGATGGGGTGCTGACGGAATCTGTGCCTTTCTATTTTACGTTGAATGCTTCTGTTTTTCGCGAACATCCGTGCGTTTAAATATAACCGCAGCCATTCGACATGCAAGATCACCAACTAGCCCAGATTCACATCGCTCTAATAATAATAGCTAGGGTTGTACGTGCCGAAACCACGATATGTTTGGGAAGCACATCATAGTGGAGGGCTCCAGAAATTTTGAACATCTGATGTTCTTCAGTGTGCTCTGACATTTGAGAGTTCAAAGGCATTTCGCATCCACTGAAATGCGAACGCCGTAACTGGGATCAAACTAGCGATCTTCAGCTGAGCAGCCGAGTACTCGAACATCACCGCGGAACATCACCATCCCCATTTGAACAGTGTCTGACTGTATTTATATCATTTCTAGACCAAATTAAGAAAACAAAAAAAGTTGTGAGGACTCACAGGAGGAGGGTTTTGGAACCTTTGCAGCGACGGGTTCAGTTCGGGGTATTGTCCCACAGCGCTTTCTTGCTGCACGAAGACTGCGACAGTAGTTAGGATAACACCGAGAAGAGTCGACATTGTTGCGATTACTTGGAGGAAAATGGAGAAGACTGCGCACAGAGAGTTCGCTTTTATTCGCAATACCAAAGAAAAAGAAAGAGAAGGATGAACTGCCGAAGGAAATCTGTTGAGGCCGCACTGCTCGCGGCGCAAGTTTAGACGCCACACGCAACATTTCTTTTTTTTTTTGTGTACACTTGTTTGTTTTTGGTGGCTCGGTGTTCGTTTGAGTGTACGTGAAGTTTTAGATCTAAGTTATTATAGTCACAAAAAGAAACACGGTCAGCTAAAAAGAAATGGCGAGACAATATCCGAAAAAAAAAATCATTTGTGACAGATATGTCCTGGCAAAGAAAACTGATTATTGATAAAAACATAAATCTCAAAAAACAAATTCACGTTGCGCAGAATATGACAGCAAGCAGGAAGCTTTAAGCGAACTTGTGAGCATTTGGGATTGTTTTCGAATGTCACGTAAAACATACCTTGAGATGCATTTGTGTAGTAAGACTGCATGGACTGTTTTTTTTTCTCACATTGTGTTACGCCGTAGGCCCGAAACGATGAACCTCATATTAGAAGAAAACAAAGGCTGTCTTAGAGGGTATTTTTTAAACGAGGTCAGTAGACTGATGTTGCGCCACTGACAGTCCAAGTGTGCCGAGGAATGAGGTGCATGTGGCGCAAAAACATTTGATTTTGATATAAAAACTCGTCATTTATTAGCAACATGTAAATTTATCAGTGTGGATACGGTGGCTTAGATTATAATAGAGGAATGTTGGCTCATGCAGGATCTTGTTTTGAACTAATCGGGTAATACTCATGTTTCAAGAAAACTTTACGGCTGAAACCAAAACACGCGCCCGAAACAGTGAAACCCTCCGGTTTGTTGCGTTCCTCCAGGTCCGTGTTTTAGGTTGCTCTGTAAAGTGTTCCTACAATGAGACTGTATTTTTAATTCAAGAAAGCAAACTAAAATAGTTGTCAACATGACAGCTGGAGTTCACACCAGGTGGAAAATGGCCAAGTGCAGCTTGAAGGTGCCTTGGGGTTCATAGGATTATACATAACAAAAATCAAAATGTATAAATTAGCATATAAATAGCTGATGCCCTCCCATACTGATAAACGTAAACGATAAACGTACTGATAAACGTAAACGAAAGTCACGCTATAAATACTCGGAATGTTGGAGGCTGGCTTATACCACGCTTTCGCACCGACTATAAACTTCAGTCGTTGAAATATAAGCTCCCATGTATTCTTAACAAGCATAAACATTTATATAAACCGGCGCTAAAGAGATTACGCGAAATATTTTTGAATTACTAATGTAGTCATACATTTCAATTATTTATTCATGCTGTACTACATTTCACTGTATACCTTTATGTAAGGTTAGCTACCGTGCTTTTTTTCTTATATTGTGTGGATATTATTGTTTCGTGTAGCTTACTGCCAAAATTACAGGTGTACTATTCCTGTTTTTTTTTTCTTGTACTTTCAGTATTACATTTTCTTCTGTAAATAAACTTGAGTGTTCTGTTATTGTTTGATCGTTATTAGAAATGTGTTCTTTCAAAACAATTTCCTCTTATGTTTGTACAGGTATTGTTATATCCTTTGTGTTTGTAAATATTTTTTCTACCATGTGTGATCATGACATGTACATTTTTGGTGCAAAAATTTTCAGCTGTCACTTGTTGCCATGTAACTGCTCTTCTGTGCCTCAGTCGAGCTGTTTCATTACAGCTTTTAGCCCAGGAGACCATCCAGAATGAAATGTTTTCATTTTATTCTGGGAAATAAAGAGACAGACAAATACGTATTACATGCATTCTACATATGTGCATAAATAGACGAAAAGATTTCAGTTACAAAAAAATGATGAGTTGGAATTACGATAAATATGATCGATACATACATGCGCAGATAAGTGGGTGTAAGAGGTCTATATCAATGCAGAGTTATAGCAAAAATGATGCGTAATTTTTGAAAATCTGCCACGAAGGAAAATATGGGTGGAACGAATAGGAATATTCAGAACTGTTCTGAAATAAAGCAACTCTATTTGACGGGAAAATATGGGGAGCGGCACCCTGTTGAAATGGTTATTTTTTGCTCTATGTGACATGCCGAAAAAAAATTAGGGAGGAGGACGTATTGCGCAGAATGTGAAGAATAACAATCAAACGTTCGAGCCAGAATCGAATCTCGAAAAAAATGATGACAGGGAAGGAAGTGTTGCATCAGACAACCGCGTAAGTGATAAAAATCTCTAAAAAAAGAAAGTCATGTACGTGTCATGCAAAATGAATGATCACGTTAACGCATGTTTATTGCGAGACAGAAGCGTAGAATCGCACTAAGAGTCATGCCATGTGTTCTAGAAACACGAAAGAGGCAATGGTCTTTTCGCAGGAAAGGCTCTCATTGGACATTACCACATTTCTCCACTATTTAAATACTAGTTGATTTCTTTAATTGTTATAGTGATTCACGTGTCTATCCATAGTAAGACCCCCAGCTACAGCAGAAGTAATTGTGATGACATAGATCAAATGTTCTATTTAATTTTCTTTGAAGGATATTCAGATACGTTTTCTTAAACACCTTGTGATTATTGCTCAGGAACGCGTTCGCCATTTAACCTGAAAAATATACATTGCCTCTCAAGTGTATAACCTCAATAGTGATAACTTTTTGAGTCGTCTCTTTATGCACGTGATTTGCTTGAGATTACCATGGCCGGACTCGAGTCCTTCTCCGGCGTGCGGAAGGAGCGTCGAGTCCGGTCGTGAGATTTCGTAAAAAGGAATTTTTATTTTTTATCGGTGAAATTGAGTGCTGACTTGTCAGATATTTAGAATAGAGAGAGTCACAAGAAAATTGCTGGCCACAGTAATGAATTCGACATCACAGGCTTAGTGCCGTTATATTGAAACGCGAACAACCTGTCGATAGTCCCAATGTTATTTTGTGGTTGAATGATAGAATTGGATAAATTATCATTTCGTCCGATGCTGTTTTCTGCATAATCGAACGAAGTGTTTTCTCATACATGTATTAAGTTATGTTGCGATTATTCACCGATATCTGGGCGAGTTCATTGGGTTCGTGATTGAGTAACCGTGCAACGCAAATAAACAAAACACCGGTGATGAAGAAGACAATAGTAAGTGTTTTGTGTCTTTGCGTTCCACCGTTGCTCAGTCACACACTTCTTGTCACTGTTGTAAACACTTGCCGAATCATGTAGGTATGTAGCTGTAGTCAGCTAGGCTACTAGACCAAACAAGTCTTGCGAAGTTTCATGTCATGTTGACATCAAAGGACAATAAAAAAAACTTTAAAAGGTATGCGATAATTCGGGTTCGCCATATTTTTTTCTTTTCCGGTAGCCAAAGTGATTGTGCCCGAAATAAACGGAAGGGAAACGGTTTATTGTTTTTCGAGACTTTTTGAAAACACCGAAGGGCAGCCTCACCGAAGCAACGATAACAGGAAGGTCACCAGCACAATCGGAGTGCGTTAAAAAAAAAATCACTCATCAATTTTCGAAACACAATGGCCTTGTAATGTATGACAACACGTGGACATGGCATTGAGCTTCTCATATTTGAACACAGTTATTTGTGTGGTGTAATATGAAAAAAAAAACATGGGTCTTTCAATGTTATTCAGACGTCGTGCATAAAATTTCCGTAAACATTGCTTCCATTCGGTCTTCAATACTGCTTTAGCATGACACATTTGTTGAATATTTCAATATGGTGGTTTTGGGATGTTAAACCCCACTTATCAATCAATATTGAATATTTCAACGTTTTTGATTTCTGTAACGTAAATAACTATTCAGAAAGAAACACGAACATTTGAAAATTTTCAACTGATTCAGTATGTGCTAATCGGATAGTTGATGAGTGATGATGTTCGATGAATCAGCAGCAGTACAGGACTTGTTCAGGCCATTTCTATTTAAGGATTGTGTCGTTTTGTGTGCTGATTCATAAAATATCTTGACTAATCGCAGTCCATGCTTATTAAGCAGACCTTTTTTCATGTTGCTTTTATCTTAAGACATAAGATAAACTGCAGGGCGCCAATTTGGTACAGGACATAGAGGAGCACGCATGGCTTGTCCTGTGTTGTGGGCTCCTATATGTGCCCAATACCGAATCGCGCAGTTCGAAATTATGAAAAAAAAAACTAGCAATGCAAACAAATTTTAATAAAGGGGCCTTGCCACACTTCTTCAGCAAGGTCAGAAAACGCTGATGATTGGTAGCTGAGGCTCTGGAGAACATGAGCGCCAAGGACTACAGTCCAGCACGTGGCCTGGAGTTTACAAATATTTCGCAGATATCTACAAAGTTTCCCGTTTCTACGAAGGATGCAATATTTGCAATGACGCGGCGACAGTATGGTACGATAACCACGACGCTTCATTCACGAGTTGGTAAGAACTTCATCGGCAGATTCACGAAGCCTTCAGTAACTCTGAAAGAAAAAAAAAAGAGCGGAAGAGACACTTTCTTCGCGGCTTCAAATGCCGAACGAGAGCGTCGCCATGTTTGTCGAAGAGATGTCGCGATTGTTTCGACGGGTGGATGCCCACATACCAGAAGTAAAGAAGGTGCGCCTGTTAATACGAGGCGTAAAAGAGCAGCTTTTCACGGGCCTTGTGCGCAACCCTTCCACGATGGTGCCAGAGTTCATACGCGAGCCAGGCCACAAACATGGAGCACATGCTTCGGAGTGGTGGAGATGGCGCCACTAGCATCATGACGCCACTCGTATGCTCGCGCTGTGATTGGCTGCTGCCATGCGGCGGTGCGATGCTGCGACGAAAATATCTGGCCGGTTTGATGCTCGCCGCACCGGCCATGCGGCGGTGCGACGCGATGATACGTCATAAAACGTCACGAAACGTCACCACTCCAGCAGTCACACCGTTGCACCGCACGCCGAATCGCAGAGAAAATCGCACGTCTGTCTCGCGCTTTGAACGGCCATGTCCGCTGCGTGCTCGCATGTGCCAGGAAGTGATGGCAGTTGGGTTCTCACAGAAGTCGTACAGCAGGTTTACGCGGAGAACTCGAGAAATCTCATGCAGAGTCCCCTCCGAGTATCGCTGCTCTTACCGATGTCTTTCGGAACGAAATCGGGCAGTTCGTTCATACCTGACCAACATCGCCAGCCGAACTTCCCTCGCTCTTCTATGCGGACGCCCTGCGCGTCTCTACGCCGTCGACGGCGCGTTTTCTTCATCCACCTGCTGGGGCGCTCGACGTTTTCCAAGCCAAGTCTATCGCCCGACTTTGCAGGCGGGACGATAGTTATAGCGCGAGAACAAAACGACGACACAGAGACAAGAAGGACACGAAAGACACGAGCGCTAACTTCCAAGTTGGAAGTTAGCGCTCGTGTCTTTCGTGTCCTTCTTGTCTCTGTGTCGTCGTTTTGTTCTCGCGCTATAACTATCGTCATGCCATACCAACTAGCCCAAGCTGCCACACTTCTAATTTGCAGGCGGATTTTGCGTCTTGGCTCTTGGAAGCCCACCGTCAAGCGTGCACCCGACAACCGTCTTTTGTGCTACCATTGTGGCGAGGCTGGACACATGTACCGCGACTGTTACTGCCGAAAAATAGGCCTACGCGGATTCCACCCGGATGCTCGTTGTCTACGCTACGGTAAGCGCTCGCAAAAATCGAGGAATACTTGGAAGGTAGTCATTGCATTCCTGCCCTGTCGCGACGACAGTCACGTTTGCCATCACCCCGTCCATCCACATCAACAACACATCGCACCCGACCACCGGTTAGTTCCCCTGCAGTGTCAATGGCGCCACCACTGACTGGTGGATACTTAATGGCGTCGGTATCCAACAGAAATCTCATATTAAATTTGAACCATGGATTTCGCATCAGTTTCATTTTTAGAAGAATTTTTCTGAACATTCGGGAAGCCGGAAGTAAGTGGTAAACTAGAAGTGCTCGGGCGAGAAACAGGACTGCCACTCGTCGCATGTGTCATCAACCAGGTGATGATGGGCCCATGCGCGTTTTCTTCCATTTTAGCGACAGCGGCGTCAGACGCACTATACAAAGGTTGTGGGCTCTGTCCCTACAAACAGCGAATTGATCTTTCATCAGTGTCAATGCCTTTTTATTCATTTAATAATCGCTAAGCAAACATTCAAACCTACAAATAGCGCTTCCTATACCTTCTTTAGCCTCATCATATGATGGTTTCATTCAGTATATGAAGGTATATATTTCATGGTGTAATTTATTGCAACGGTATATTCGATCTTCATTGAAAAGCAGAGGTAGACGTATGAGGTAACGCGAGAGATCGTATTGTGCTGTCCTCGGTTTCAAAGTTTGAGATTCTTCACTTTGCGAACATGTTTCAATGACGCATGCCTGACTGGTATTACTACACAGCGGAATAAAAAAAAAAGCCTTTGTCTAAATCAAGTGTTTAGCCATTCAACGCTGTATTCCATACCGCAGTTATCTCTGCCTCACTGAAATGTACGAACAAAAGAGTATACTAACCATTTAGTGCAATAAATTGTCTTTCTTTGTACAATGGTGGCTCACTCTGAGCAATCGCGACTGTTCAACTAAGAGTGTGAGGACAGTGACTGCCAACATACGAAAACAATACTATATCTCAGTGGGACACCTTCAGGCTGGGCCTTCATTGCGGCACCGAATCCATCCGACTCGTCTCATCAGAGTAGCTATCTCTAGATGTGTTAGTCATCGGACCATCGCAAGAAAAAAAAATGAGCGCAGCAGGCATTAAGTCTAGCAAGGCTGGTTCATGGTGAGGCAAAAAAAGCAACTTGCCTAGACAGGCAAAAAACAAAAAAATGCCGCCATATCCACGAAGTGAATGATGATGAGTGGGCGAAGCTCCGGAGGTAAACCTGGTAAACCATGAATCCTCCGTACATTTTGCCCACTCGATTTTATTGCAACGCTCCTTCTAGCGTACGTCGCCGCACTATATCGAACGATGACACGCGCCATATGTGGCATCATTCCTATTTTATAACACCTCGCATCTTTCATAATCAACTACACGTACCGCCGTCTAGTTTATAACATCTTGCATCTTTTGGACGGACGGACGGACGGATGGACGGACGGACGGACGGATGGACGGACGGACGGATGGACGGACGGACGGACGGACGGATGGACGGATGGATGGACGGATGGATGGACGGATGGACGGACGGACGGACGGACGGACGGACGGACGGACGGACGGATGGATGGATGGATGAATGGATGGATGGATGGATGGATGGATGGATGAACGGATGGATATGGCTGTACCCTTTAGATCGGGCGGTGGCTAGCGTGGTGGCTTAGAACTGAACGAGAGGTGGCTACATACAGGGGACGCACAGCCCACGCCTTAAGGAGCTTCGCTCCTAAAAACAAACATTCGCGTATTGATGGCACTGCAGGACTACCATGATGATTAATTGCAAAAGCAAACACGGACACATCTACCTCCATGATGTCCGACATTTGTTTCTCATTCGATGTCAAGGGGCAACGGGTCAACCCATTTCGCGCGCATTGGCCTCACGTGTCAAATCGGCGTCGTTGAAAATGGTCAAAACATAGCCTCCGCGATTTCCTCCGGCAACGCAACGTTGCTACGGGTCGCTAACGGAAATAATCGGGAAGGCTAGGGTGAAGGAGACTTTCTGCTGACAATACACAAGCAGACAGCAACAATTCACCTCTGCGTCACCCACGTTCAGGGAATTAAAGGTCCCTGTATCTTTGCTGTCAAACAGTGACGTGTTGTACATCAGCAGTTATTAGAAGACATGCCGGTTAAAGCAGCGATTTTAAAATAAGGCGAATAAATGTGCTGTTACGCTATACAAATGCATCTACAACTACGTTCTTTCGTAGTTTAGGTGATACTATAAATGGTTGGTGCGTTTACCTTTTGCAGAAGAACAGTCCACTTGCAGAAAACTTTGGTTGAAGTGCACCTCATATTTCAGAGATTTTTCATCACTTAAAGATTACATCTTTCCGAGAATTTCTACCTCAAATTATTTTTGAATAACCGGGCTTTTTGAAAAAAAAATTACGATATTATCCACAGAACTTGCAAGTTACATCACGATGCTTAAGAACAGGTGAGCGAGGCATTTCGAAAGAAAGTGCTTCCGAATCAATTTTTTGTTTTACTCAGATATCCACTGCAGTCTGTAAAATGACTGCTACAGAATACAGAGGGCAATCCGCAATTATTTTATTTTGTCAATAACTTCTACGGAGGCAAACTATTACAAGAATAAGGAGGTATTGTAGCGTGTTTCACAGCCAGTACCGGTTACGCGCAACCAACGCGTATTGCTGTCATAGAGCACGGTCCTATACACCCGGCATCCCGAGCCCTGGGTCGCAGGACGGCAGGTATATTTGGTACTTGGGCGATGTACCGCAGTTCTCGTCGTAAATGAACTCGCAGCAGTCAGCCGGCTGATGGAACGTCGATATGCGGCGCCACAGAGCACAGCCGTATCCTGGGTCAAAAAAAGCAGAGCATATATGAGTTAATAGGAGAAAAAAAAGGTAGATTCTTTGGAGCCCACCAGCTGACCCAGAACTTTTTTCTCCGACAGAGTGTGATCATCGAGTATATCCAACGTATCGGGAAGTTCTCGTCTTGGCGCAGTTTAAGGAGGCACCTACACAGAATATGGACTATCGTTTCTCTGCAGCATGCAGTTATTCCATGTAGCGTTGCGGGCCATTCCAATCTGCAACGTGTGCGCATTCAGGCTATGCCAAGCGTGTGTGCTTTCACATTGTTTCCCTTCCGAGTGCCCATGCATATATAACATTTTTAGAGGGCACTACTTATTTGTGCGCCCGTCTTGGTTTTTTTTCGTTACCTTTTCGTTTTTCCCCTATCCTGGTGCCGAAGTCTTCGCCCCAGAAGTAGTATACAGCATGCAGTACCAACTACTCCGAACCCGCAGCTTGTTAAGCTCTTTCCATACTTCCTTCCTCTCTTTCCGAAGGACCAGACACTTCTTGGTCTGTTTCGTCCCTGTTTCCTCTTTGTATTCGTGTTTTTGTGACATAAAGTAAATAATAATAATAATAATAATAATAATAATAATAATAATAATAATAATAATAATAATAATAATAATAATAATAATAATAATAATAATAATAATAATAATAATAATAATAATAATAATAATAATAATAATAATAATAATATAAAATAATAATAATAATAATAATAATAATAATAATAATAATAATAATAATAATAATAATAATAACAATAATAATAATAATAATAATAATAATGAGTGCAGATGATTGCACCTGGCATTCGAACAAGTGGCTGATGGAATATTATGCTTATAGACCACGTCATACCTACACTACCAGGTCAAGCGAGGGCTTGCGCAAATGCTGTTAAGCATTAGCCAACTTCAAAATGCACCGTAATATAGGCCGACATTTTTGAAGCTCCCAAGTTTAATCCGGAGAAGAAAGTAGATTCTGATTGTGCGGCTTTTGGTTGATTTTATTCAGTTATTCAGACAACGTTTCAATTCCTTAGTATTGGGAAGTTTATGTCTAGCTAAAGCTATACGGGATGTGCAAAAAGCGCGAACTTACCGTACTAAATATCACACACATACACACACACACACATTATATATATATATATATATATATATATATATATATATATATATATATATATATATATATAGTGAACTGTATGTTTATGCTTTCAAGTTGACAAATACCATATAGTGTTGTCTTCTAGCAGGATAATTGAAAGTACTGCGTAGAAATTGGTGCAATATTTTCTGTAAACAACCATATATCTTTTTTGGCTCGTGTAAATGTTGATCTATTGGTGGTGGATGAGACTGCTAATATTGATCTACGGGGTGCAATGCCGTATTCACTCAAACATAAAAGACGATAATCTTCTGTCTGGAGGCATTGCATGAAATATGACGCTATCTGGCAATAATATGAAGTTTCTTTAGAACGCAGAACCACTGGTAGGTGGCATCGGTGGGTCATATTCGTAAAACTCCTTGAATTTTCAGCGAACTTAGGAAACATCTGCTTTTGCGGGCGGAGCTCCTTGGGAGCTAGCCTTATCCCGTGTCTGGATCATAACACAGGTGCAAAAACATTTGTGAAAATATCTTCGGCAGCTAACAAAAGTTTCAAAGAACAAAATAAAAAGGTTAAACAAAATAGAACCCCACAACACCTTTTACCTTAAGGGTATCGGATGGCCTTTAACCTTAAAAATTATTCCGGCCGGTTCTTGGCCCATTTCCCGTTACGGGTTATAAGAGTGAGGAACATCATCACCATCATCAATGTTGCGGCTGCTCTCAGCGTTGTTTCGTACGTAAACAGCATGTGACTGTGCTGCGAAACAAATTAATCAGTTTTGTGTATGTTCTTCGTGTTATAGCAGGACTGAGATGGGGCGCTTTGGGGAAAAGTCTTCTGCAGTTATACAAGGCATTGTTTGGGGGCTATATAAGGTACAGCTCACCTGTGCTTTCCAGCATGCGGGCAACGTGCCTTCGTACTTTAGAGAGCCTTCAGCCACGAGCACTGAGAATATGCCTTGGCCTGCCACGGTGCACGTCCACCTCTGGCACTATAAAGGAGTCACGCACCTACCCTATACAGGTTTACACGTCCTGCGAGCCTCTTCGGGTGCACCTTCGTCTGTTGACCCGACATGCACAGCACACGTTGTCTTCGCTACAAGTGGACCGACCAGGCTGTACCTATTCGCGATGCCTCGATACGCATAGGCACATGATCCCTCCAGGCTTTGCACCTGCCGTAATTCCTGCAGTGCCTCCATGGACATTGACTAAACCGCTGGTGTGCCTTCACATACGGGGAATTTCGTAGAAGTCGCGTGTTTCTTATATTTCCCTCAAGCAACTCACCTTGGCACATTTAGATGACCGATACAGCGACTCTGTGCACATTTACACCGATGGATCCGTGACTTCATCCGCCTCAGCTGCTGCCTTCGTGATCCCTCAACTCAGTATTTCCCGACAGTACAAATTAGATCATAGGTAATTTTCGACAGCTGCAGAGCTTGTTGCTATACAAGAAGCCATAAAATTTGTGAACGACCAAGCACCGCGTAAATGAACGATTCTGTCTGATTCAAAATCAGCGCTTCAAGCTATCTATTCTTGCTCAAGAAGAGGCCAATTTTACGAGTTAACGTTAGGAATCGTCCAAGCATTTGACCTAACACACAGGAACGGTCACTTGATTACACTCCAATGGATTCCTGGACACTGCGGCCTAGTTGAAAACGAAACAGCCGATAGCGAAGCAAGAGCGGCAATATACAACGCTCTTATGTACGTCAAAGTACCGTACTCGCGAGGTGACGTCAACACATTGTTGAGATCACTCATGGGCGAATGTGCTGCCACTTACTAGTCGCTACCAGATCACCGGAACAAGCGCCTGCGGGAAACAGACCCCGGTATGACTTTTCGTCTTCCAGATAAAATCAGCCGAAGACATGCTAATATGCTGCACCGAATTCGCCTGGGCGTCGCCTTCACTCGCCACTACACCCACCTAATCGGCCGTGCGGACAGCCCGAATTGTGAACGCTGCCAAGTGCGCGAAACGATAGCTCACATATTTTGTGACTGTGCATTATACGTGGCGCAAAGAAAAATGCTAACTGCAACGTTGGCAAGCATTGGACGAACACCATTAAGTGAAAGCCACATATTGTCAGCAATGAACGACCAAACAGTGTCAAAAACTGCTACAAAGGCTGTTCTAGACTTTTTAAAAAGCACTGGACTAGAAACTAGACTGTAGGGTACTATGCTAAGTGGCTACTGTACATACGCACCACCTCTTCTTGTCCCCATCATCACCCTTCATCCTTCTTTCCTTCCCCTTTCCCTTATCCCCTGTGTAGAGTAGCAGGCTAGAGCAAACTAGCTCAGGCCGACCTCTCTGCCTTCTAATAAATTCTCACTCACTCACTCGTACGTAAACATGTGCGATGAACCAACAGGGCTTTTCAATGTGATGCCGCATTGGTGGAGTGTGTAAAGAGAGTGGTGTGCCAACACGTGTCTCGCCTCTGGCAACAACGCCATAAAAGCGGCAAGGCAGCAACACCAACAATATGTAAACAAACCGAACCATCTTTGAACAACGGAAACATTATGCTGTCAAAAGGCTGTGAACCATAACAAACAAAAGAAAACATCACAACACCATCAAAACACTGATCAATAAATTCACATGACAAAACAATACGTTAATAAAAAGAAAATGATATGCTGTTAGCCGAAACGAAATAGAAGGCCGTGATTCATGATCCAATCCACACTGCTTCACCCCAACATCAGCATTCACTTCGTGGATATGCATTAGTTCCTTTGTTCATAGCGTCCCATTGTCAGCGCTGCGCAATCAACACATCGGTCTTTAGAATTACATATATATGCATTTCCTAAATAAAAAAAGTACACAGCCTAACACTTAATTATTGATGTCGCGGCTCGCAAATGCGTATTATTTGCTTTTTGATTGACAATATTCACAGGTATGAGTGCAGCCGGCACATCAAAATAGGTGGCCTTTATGCATGGGGTGAAACTATCACCTGATGGCTCAATCATTGCGCGGACACCAACGGACAGAGAGACCAAAATTTTTGCGGTGAAGTATCCTATAATAAAAAAAAATATTCGTTGAAACATCACAAGAAAAATCATAGAAGGTCAAAAATGTTTCGGAGCCCACCAAGAGGCCTCTCTGCAGCATCCTGTTTCTAGTAACCTACACAACCCATAAAAGAATGAAATGATGCCACGATTATAGATCACTGCGGATTATAGCGTGGCATGCTTACCTCCATTAGCGTAAACATTGCGAAAGACAAAGCAGGTCTCGCAGTCCGTATAAATTACTTGGTACGTTTCTTCAATCAAGTCACCGGTGTCTGCAAAAAAATTTAACGCGCAATAAATTTGTTGTCATGTATAACAAATATACAATTAACAGCGGGAAATTAATCTGACTCAAATGTTCTTGCTATGTTTCCACAGTCACCTTATGAGCGAAAGCGCATTACTTTGTTTTATTGTGTTTAATTACGCACCTTTATGTTTTCGCTACAAATGAAGGGATGATGTGTATGTTTGAAGGCTCGTTTTTTTTACCAGGTACAATATCAATGGGATATAACAGATAATTGTGCCTCGGCATCATTGTCTCTTAGTTGTCACTGTTTTTATGTTTTCGTGCCGATTCTGCCCGTGTTTGCGAGCTTAGAATGCGATCACCGTGCACCTAGTAATTCAGCAAACAGAGATGCAGAATGAATGAGGAAACTTTATGATGTGCGGCGTTATTTCACATTGAGTGAAGGTGAGTTACAGGTTAAAAATTTATGCGGGAAGACAATCAATGGATATATGAACAAATTCACGTTTGCTGTAGCTGAAAGAGAACCAAGCACGAAAAGTATACCTCATATGAAATATTTTCTGAACCAGTACAAACACTTTTCTTGAAGGCGTATTGACACCGTGATACTGAATGGTCTATGGTTGAACTCACTTGACCAGGACTTTTTCCCCGGTGTTATTGACATATACAATTTTATCACGAACAATTGAAAACACCCCAATGAAAATGCATACGACCATTGCGGATGCTATAGCTATTAGTGCTTGTGCTCTTTACTCCCTTCAGTTACACGTGAAATAAACAGGAAAAGTTTGAATAAAAAAGGCCCAAGCCTTTGCGGATGCTTCTCCTCTGTTATGTTTTGTAAACGATAACAGCACTCGTAATGTCATTTAACATGAGCGTCCCTTGTGATGATGCTTTTGCATATACTTCAACATTCTTAACGAAAGTTGTGTTGGAGAACATTCTTGTAAGTCTGCGTGGACATTATCCTATGGGTCAAGTAGGATCAGAATGAAATGGTATAAAGAAATCGAATCGCACATCACACACCTTTATGGTTTCTCAGTTTATATATACGGGCAAAGTATACATTATGAAATAATACAAGTTTATACTTCCGAATCTATCTATTCTGTTAGTCGTAAGAAATATCCAGGTATTCGCTCATTCTATAGAAAAAAAGCTTGCTATATGAACCAACTGCTATTCAGCAATACCATCCGCCTCTTTCCCCGGTGAGCATATTGATCGTTTACTTACTGTTATATGGCACAAACTTGAGGGAGTTTCTGGCCGAGTAGCAGGATGACGGAGTCAAGGTAATCTCACCCTCCCTGAAACAAAAATTTGGTATTTTACCACTCTAAGACCCCATAAACACTCTACCTCAGCCGATTTGAAACTATTATTGAATTATGCACTTTGACTGCTTGGCCGAAAAATAGACCTTGTTGTCAAAACGGTTTGCTGTGGACAAGTAGCCATGGTAACAGATTAAAATTGTCTTCGGATATTGAAAAAAAAAAGATGCGTCAAGCACTGTGGTTTTCACACTCTTGAGAAAAGAGGAATTATGCTCTTGAGGGTTCTGACGAAAATATCTGCACACCATTTATATAAGAAAGGTGGTCCCAGAAGGCACTAAACGTGCAAACAACTTTCTGGCCGTAATACGCTATGCACATTACTTGTTTTGTCTTCTACTGACAATTGTAAAACATCATGGTGTCATAATTAATGGGCTCGGCAGCAACACCAAGATGCAGTGCTCAAACCCGCTGCTGTTTTTCATGCAGATATTGCTTGGCTTGCTGCGGTTATCATCAACAGCGGCACAATGGGATGCGCTACAGCTGCAACATTTAGCGCCCAACACGACGATCGAAGGACTACCGCCCCATGACGTGCTTCGCTACCGGCCATGTGATGGCGTCCCGGGCGGCGCTACACTACAATTCTTGGAACCGGCAGATCTATCGGCATCGAGGATCACAGCTATAAAGCAAGCTCCGCAAGGACCGTGTGGCAGTGGGCTCGGCAGCAACACCAAGATGCAGTGCTCAAACCCGCTGCTGTTTTTCATGCAGATATTGCTTGGCTTGCTGCGGTTATCATCAACAGCGGCACAATGGGATGCGCTACAGCTGCAACATTTAGCGCCCAACACGACGATCGAAGGACTACCGCCCCATGACGTGCTTCGCTACCGGCCATGTGATGGCGTCCCGGGCGGCGCTACACTACAATTCTTGGAACCGGCAGATCTATCGGCATCGAGGATCACAGCTATAAAGCAAGCTCCGCAAGGACCGTGTGGCAGTGGGCTCGGCAGCAACACCAAGATGCAGTGCTCAAACCCGCTGCTGTTTTTCATGCAGATATTGCTTGGCTTGCTGCGGTTATCATCAACAGCGGCACAATGGGATGCGCTACAGCTGCAACATTTAGCGCCCAACACGACGATCGAAGGACTACCGCCCCATGACGTGCTTCGCTACCGGCCATGTGATGGCGTCCCGGGCGGCGCTACACTACAATTCTTGGAACCGGCAGATCTATCGGCATCGAGGATCACAGCTATAAAGCAAGCTCCGCAAGGACCGTGTGGCAGTGGGCTCGGCAGCAACACCAAGATGCAGTGCTCAAACCCGCTGCTGTTTTTCATGCAGGTGAGAAAACGCAACGCTAAATCTTATCATAGCGATGACGTCTGCCTACTTTTGCTGCCGTGCCCACGGTCCATAACGCTATTGTGTGAAATGTTACACGATGTCATTAATTCTCTAACATTTTTGTTGCTTCTCGGTGGCGACATCGAAGAAAATCCGGGACCTACAGTAGCAGAACAGCTAAAACTGATAGCTGAAGACATTCAGGAAATTAAGAACGGAAAAACTGAAATCAACGAAAAGTTGAATGCAATAGATAAAAAGATTGAGAAAATCGGCGGGCTTGAAAAACAAATAGTAGACTGCACGAAAAGAATATCGGAGCTGGAAAACGGTCTCTCGGCTATGGCGAAAAAAGTCGACGAGTTAGAAAACAGAAGCCGGCGATCTAACCTTATCATTTATGGTGTGAAAGAACAACAGAATGAAACGTCTAAACTTTTACACGATGTGGTTGCGAAAAATATATTCCAAGATATACTAGAATTCACTACCTCAGGAATAGAGAGAATTCACCGACTCGGTGCTCGAAAACCGGGTAACGAACAAAAAGTAAGACCAGTAATCCTAAGGCTATTGGACTACCGTGACAAAATTAACATCCTAAAACGGTGTTCAAGACTCAAAGACACAGGCTTCTCGATTAGCGAAGACTTCTCCCAGCCAATTCGTGACATCAGAAGAAAGTTGTGGCAAAAAACAAAAGTCAATCGTGAGCGCCATGAGAAGGTCTCATTAGTTTACGATAAAGTTCGCATAAATGGCCGCCTATTCTCCTGGGACAGTGAACGAAATGACATCGTTGAGGCTGAAAAAAACGAAGAACAAAGACGCGCAAAAACGCGACACACTCGCAACCATCCACGTTGACACTTTTGAATGTGAATTGTCGAAGCATTATCAATAAAACACATGAACTCGAAGCTGTCCTACTGTCTTATCAACCTGATATTGTAGCGCTCACTGAAACGTGGATGCATTCCGATATCCTAGACCACGAGGTAGTACCGCCAGGGTATGCGATTCTACGCAAGGACAGAAAAACGAGAGGAGGAGGAGTAGCCTTATTAATTCGTCACGGTATTCCCTACACAGCTATGCCCATGGCATCTGACATCGAAGCAGTATGGTGTAAATTCTACGTCAAGGATGAAATAACCTACATTGGCGTCGTTTACAGACCACCTGATGCTGAAGTTTCATTTTTAGAAGCACTGTACGATTATATGCTTACGCACGCTCTTCGCGGTAAAAAAATCATTGTAGCAGGTGATTTTAACCTGCCTGAAGTGAAATGGGACTCGCTGAATCTGGCGACGAAGACTGGCAACGTGCTTGCTGATATCATGTTCACATTTAACCTCACACAAGTTGTTACAGTTCCTACACGTAATCAAGGCTCTTTCGCTTCTATTCTAGATCTTTTTTTTGTAAGTGATCACTTTTTAAAATATCCTATTAACGTAGAAACATTAGAAGGCCTATCTGATCATAAAATAGTCTCGTGTTGTTTGCAATATCCAAGCGCTATTCATACGAAAGCTACAACAAAACGGGTACCTGCTTTTAAAAGAGCGGACGACGCTGCCATCATGACATACCTTGCTCTCGAATTTTCCAACTTTTTGGACCTCTACTCAAATGAACACTCAACGGTAAATATGATATGGTCAACATTCAGTAATATTGTCAGGCACTGCATAGACAACTTTGTTCCAACAGTTACAAAAAGCATCAAAAAGCACAATCCATGGATCACGCGCGACATAATTCATATGAAGCGTAAACTAAAAAGGCTCAGAAAAGCTCAGAAAGTTCACCCACGCAGTTGTATTGCGTCGGAAATCCCAGCACTAGCTAGGTCCCTTAAGAAACAAGTGAATTTGGCAAAAAAGCGCTTTCTCAGTCACTCTTTACACAGTTTTATCAAAACAGCGCCTCATAAGTTCTGGCGATACATAAGTGTGAAACATACTAACAAAGCCTATACGCCTACCCCGGGAGGAAAACAGACAGCCGATCATTTCAACAGCTACTTTCAGTCTGTTTTCACCGCTGATAATGGCCTACTTCAACGCGACCAGTTCAGACCAAGTGGCGTAGATACACCATTAGATACCCCCTTCATATCGCAGGCGGGGGTATTATCCCTCTTGCTAAACCTCGACGAAAAGAAAAGCACTGGTCCAGATGACATTCCAAATGCCTTTTTAAAGCGGTACGCTGAGCCTGTAAGCAAATTCCTTCAGCTAATATATTTAAAGTCACTTCGCGTTGGTCATCTTCCAGCTGACTGGAAATTAGCAAAGATAATACCCGTGCATAAATCAGGTGATACGTTTTCCCCTGCTAACTACAGGCCCATATCTCTGACATGCACATCTTGCAAAATACTGGAACATATCATCCTGAAATATTTAACAGAGTTTGTCGAAAGTCACAACATATTACACTCCAATCAGCATGGGTTCCGCAGTGGCCTGTCGACTGTTACTCAATTAGTAGAAACGCTTCATGACTTTGCCAAAGATGTTAACAGCCAACTACAAACAGATGTAATATTTATGGACTTTTCAAAGGCTTTCGACCGGGTTTCCCACCTGAAGCTTAACTATAAACTAAGATGTCTATTAGGCGAAGGACCACTCACACGTTGGATTGAAGATTATCTTTCAGACCGTTATCAGTACGTACAGTACAATGCCCATGTATCTGATACTGTTCCCGTTCTATCTGGTGTACCGCAGGGTTCTGTATTAGCCCCGATGCTATTCTTACTATATATAAACGATATTACTAAGCACGTCGACGTAAACATTAGATTATTTGCAGATGACTGTGTACTGTACCACACAATCAAAACTGAAGATGACCAAACAAAACTTAGTAATTCTCTGTACAAAGTGTCTCAATGGTGCTCAGACTGGCAAATGGTGTTAAATGCAGAAAAGACAGTCTACATGAACATTACTAACAAAAAATCAACACTTACCTTTCCTTACAGTATCAACGGCACCCCACTACGAAATGTTTCACAGTACAAATATCTGGGTGTAACGATAAGCAGTGACCTAAGCTGGAATGCGCATGTGCAGCAAATTTCTAAAAAAGCAATGAATAAATTGTTCTTTCTCAAACGATCGCTTGCCGGATCTACCTTTGAAACACGTTCTCTTGCCTACACCAGTCTTATCCGACCGACATTGGAATACGCCAGTATTACGTGGTTTCCACACACTAAATACAACATCGCTGCGCTTGAGCGCGTACAAAGGAAAGCTGTCCGTTTTATTTTCAATCGCTACAGGCGTAGCGATTCCCCAACAGAACTTCTTCGGCAGGCTGGTCTCACTACCTTGTCTAACCGAGCGAGAGTGCACAGATTGAAATTCCTATATTTGTTGTTAAAAAATAATTTTAAGATCAACCCCAGGTCATTTGTTACATACAGCTCTGCCAGAGAAACGCGACACAAACACAAATTCACGTTAGAAGAATTTCGTCCTACTAATAATGTATTTCGCTTCTCTTTTTTTCCACGAGTTGTAAGAGACTGGAATGCCTTAGATGAAATTACTGTTACTCAGCCTACGCTAGAATTATTCTCTGAACTCGTGGAGAGAGCTGTGTGACACAGACACATGTCACTCTGGTTATTGTTATTGTGATATGGATGTAGTATGCTTGTTTTAATCTCTTGCTGTGTGTAAATTTAGAGTGTGTCTTTTCGTTTATACGTGTATATGTCTATTTATTACAGAGCGCATAATATGCTCTCCGCATTACTTCTGTACATTCATGTATAAATCAACTCCCACCCCTGTAATAATCCCTTTGAGGGATTGGCAGTATTTTGAAATAAATAAATAAATAAATAAATAAATAAAACATCATGGTGTCATAATTAATATTGTTGCATTTGCAGATTCCACAACTTCCAACTGCGTAGTACGTAATGGAGGATCGATGATGCCAGTAGCCATCAACCGTCGCCAAAATATTACAAATATAGAATTAACAGCCATGAAGAAGTATTTGTAACAAGGATATTATACTAAGTGTACCTTCAAGTGTACACATTTTGTTTATATTAAATAAATTAGGCGGCATGCTTTCATGAGAATTCAAAGAAAATGTCAGCTTACAAGGAACCAGTTACCCCTTGTCCGAAGGTGAACGCTGATGGCGTTGTGAAATTCTGGTAATTTCCGTACCGGCTGTATTTTACACATTTCGCTGTTCCACCGAAATCTGGGTCATAGTTGTAATTCCTGTATATTTGATACCACTCTCCAATGTCTGGGTAACACTGCGCACAAATAAAACAATAATGACAAACCAAGAGTGGATCGAGCCACTCATTTTATTTTAGGGGGGGCAGTCGCTTGCAGTAAACATTGGAGAGGGGGGCGTGGTCATTATTTTTTGTTTTTTTACAACTGCAAATACTCTCATAGCATAAATACTGTCAATGTGTGCTCAAAGTGGTCACACTCATTTGTCCTAATTGAGGATAGCAGGTGGGTGGCAAGCATTTAAGAGAATTGGAGGGGGTGCTTACAGGGTTTGGATGGGGGGGGGGGCGATCGCCTCCACGTCCCCTCCTTCTGTATCGGCCACTGTGAGAAACTCGTTTTTCTTATCATCATTCATACACATACAGTAAGTACATCAGCACTTCATGAAATCTTATCTACCCGTTTGTATGTAGGGGAGAACACGAGTAATTCTTGCCAAACGGTACAGACTCACAATTAGCTGAACAACACAAAAAACTGCAAATTTCAAGCTTTTGTTTAGACTGACTACTATTTTAAAGAAAGGTCATCACACTACCACTCGGGCGGTATTGGAGCGTCTCTGATATAGCTGTTTGATTCGTAGTGCAGTAGTATTGCTTCTTAACCCTTGTTTAGCAATGTTTACTTTTTATTTTTGAATGCTCTATCATCAGTGTTGCCAGGTTGATAAAGTGGTGTATGGCACACACTATGCGTGTTCTTCTGGTCTCTGAACGGGATTCGACTCAAAAGCAGGTCTGCAGTCAGTGGGCTCATTTTAACTATACCTCATCCAGAATGGTCCACCCATATCAGATAGTGGGAACACTAAAATCTTTTTCAATCAATAAAAGAAGATGTTTTACTCAGGCAAGCCCAACCGGAACCGGATGAAAGGTGCATGTCGTAACGGCTAATGGGGCTTAATCGAAGAACTTTGATGCTTCAATTCACATCAAGCAAAATGCTAGGCCGGATGCAAGGCCGGATGCTAGGCCGGATGTCAAGGTCTAATTAGGTGCAATTCAAAGCCTGTTAGAGCAAGTGCACTAGCCTAGTCTACCATTTATGAATGTTCAATAGCAAGCAGATCTTGGTCGGTTTCAAGGGGGCAAAAATTCATGCAATAAACGAGCAACTTCACCATCCCTGAACATTCAGGGGGCAAAAGTTGAACTATTGTGCTTGAAAAGGCTTCTGGGTTACCGAGTATGGCCAGCGTGCTGTCATGGTTAATTGCCTCACGAAATGAGAAGTCAGGAAAACACGAATTGAGAAAAAAAAGTAGGGCAGATAAATGAAGGCAAACTCACTCATGATCGAGTCGACTCCCACTGACTCACTCAGGCGGAGATCGAGCCGTGAGCGAGAGTCCCAGTCGGTCCGGGTGAGCGACACTTTGTTAGATTAAGTAGGTCTGATGGAGACAAATATTGGTGAGGGCGAGTCCGAGGGAATCCGGTAGAGGAAAATTTTGGTAAGCATGGGTCCGAGTGAGACCATACTATTGGGCCACATGCATTCACGAGCGAGCTCTACATTTCTTGCCTACCTAAAAAGGCGACATACACGCCGACTCTTGATTGAAAGAGCGCACTGCTGCGGAGCAGAAAGTATACTCACAACGCTTGCCCGCGCGTGCTTTCATAGGGTAGCGTCATTTGTGAAGCTGGTACATGTGGTGTGCCTTCGGTAAGATTATCGAGGGCTGGCTTGCGCTTGCACTTCCACTGCTTTTGACATTCCGGGTCTCAAACATTATATGAGTTTGATTCTTGGATGCGGAAGAAACCCAGGTGCTAGAATGTTCTGAACCCCTCCTTCCCCGTGTCTCTCATCAATTGCCCCGCCGTGGTGGTCTAGTGGCTAAGGTACTCGGCTGCTGACCCACAGGTCGCGGGTTCGATTCCCGGCTGCGGCGGCTGCATTTCCGATGGAGGCGGAAATGTTGTAGGCCCGTGTACTCAGATTTGGGTGCATGTTCAAAACCCCAGGTGGTCAAAACTTCCGGAGCCCTCCACTACGGCGTCTTTCATAATCATATGGTGGTTTTGGGACGTTAAACCCCACAAATCATCATCATCTCTCATCATCATAACGTAGATTTAGGATGTTGAAACTCGACAATGGGGATCGATTTTTCAAGTTACATTGCACAGCTTTTTGTAAAGTGATTCTTGCATTTCTCGGTCCAATGAAAATGGAACACATGGCTTTTGCAATACGTTACTTCGAGAACTGATGCTCCTCTGCCTCTACGTCAATTACATTTTGTCACGCAGTTAACTCGGTTAAAGTAAAGAAAGTACGAGGTTTGAAAATAGCGCTGTAGTCCAGTTTAGCTAACATATTATCTGCCACAAGATAAGAAAATGCTTGAAGCACAGGCCACAAATGAACATGTGTTTGTCATGTTACACACAACCTTGCATGCGATACCTCTTGTGTTTGCAGAGTTTAATTAGCTTTCCGAGTGCTTAAAACGTCACTTTAATGTTCGAGCAATCGCTATGGTTTTTCAGATTATGCGAACATTCATGAATATAAGGGGTGATAGTCATTCTCTTAGGTGGATGCAGCATCAGAAAAGTTATTCTGCGTGTGCATTTGTCGCTGCAGTGATTCAGCGACGGAATGCTGTGAATGCATTGTTCGTGACACGTGCTTAGATTAGCAACTCAAGGTAGTTTCTACAGATGAGGACACGATTGTTTAAAAACATTAAGTCCGTATTTATTTGGAAAAGCTGCACACCTTTGTGATAAGAGAAAACCGCAAATGGATCACACGATCTCACCCTGCTAGAATCTTGAAACTGTTGCAGGTCACTTCTCAGTTCGGGATAGAATTTGTCCAGAGAAAAGGACAGCAGGGTTTGACTCAGAAGCAGGAGAGCAGTCGATGGACGCATGTCAACTATGGCTGCAACAGCACGCCTGACATAGTAGACCCTGCGCAAACTAAAAAGTTTTCGCTTTTCCCAAATAAATGTGCGTTTTCAAAGAAAATGAAAGAAAATGTTTTAACCGAGGCCAGTCACACCGGAACTGGACAATATAAATCATGTCGTAAATTGTACCTGCACGTGCTTGAACAACGCTCGTGTTCGAAATGGCATCAAGCAACACACCAGACCGGATGCACTCATCGAAAATTACATACGCACATAAAATGTAGGCCATTCAATTCCGTGAATATTGATGACCAGGTGAAGCCTCCTTGGTCCACTAGACAGGCGTGACGCAGGAACGAAGGATGAGAGCAAAGAAACTGAAAAGCAGATGGCAGGCAAGTTAGCCACAAAATCTTACAGTTGGCTACTTTATCGTAGAATGGGGGATGAGGAATTGAAAGAGGGGAGATAAAAAGAGAGAAGAGGAAAGAGAAGAAAGTATTTATGCAGGTGCGCTAAACGCGAAAGCTTTAGAAAGTGCGGAGCACTGATTCGGCTGCCCTTCTGAAAAGAACCCAAGGAGCTTCAGTGTTGGTTTGTAAGACACCACACATGACTGTTTTTTCTTTACCCGTTCCCTCTTTCCCCCTCCTCGCCCACACTTCCTTGTCTTACACCCTTGATATACATGATTATGCAGTTCATCGTTCTACCTACAATTCGGCATACATGGCCTACATGCATGCCTTACCCTCTCCTTTCCTCCTTTCCATCATCTTGACCTTCAGTGCAGCCCTCCTCACACTCACTTTCTTCTCCCGCTCCGTTATAATACGTGTCTATGCTCTGCATTGTTTTGCATGCGTGACGCAAAACGGTGACATAGGATGACAGTATATGACGACATACATATTGTGACGATGGAACGCGTTTATTTACAAGATGGGTAATGCAGAGGTGTAGCTCAGCGAAGGATCAACAGCGTCGCTCGCGAGCCAGTCGAGTCTCTTCCTCTTCTTCGTCGAATCTTCGCTAGCGCGTTTCACTTTCCGGTTCGCAGACGATGCCCTCTGGGCGAGTCACTCAGATGGTTGATGGTGGCACGGTTTAAGGCGCGCAACGTGTGTCAGTTGTGTTTTGATAGAGCGGCGACCATTGCTTGTGACGCTCGAGATTACGTACGTGACGTCGCTGAGGCGGTCAAGAATGACGAATGGACCGGAATAGTGGGCCAAGAACTTCTGGCACAAACCACGTTTGCGGACTGGTGTCCATAACCACTCAAGATCGCCCTTACTATAAGATACGGAGCGATGGCAGGCGTCGTAACGTTTTTTATAATGCTGTTGGGATGCCAAGGTTCGGAGGCGTGCGATGCGACGGGCTTCTTCTGCGCGGCAGAGCGTCTCGGCTGTCGAGGTTTCCACGTCTAGTGTAAAAGGTAGTATAGTGTCGAGACAAAATCGTGGGGAGCGAGCGTACAGCAGGTAAAATGGAGAGTAACCTGTAGTCTCATGCTTCGCGGTATTGTACGCGTACGTGATGTAAGGTAGCACTTCGTCCCAGTTTTTGTGCTTAGAATCGACATAAATAGACAGCATGTTCGTGAGAGTCTGGTTCGTGCGCTCTACGAGACCATTGGTCTGCGGGTGATATGGTGTGACATGGCGGAAATGGCAGGCATACAGACGCAGGATCTCTTCAACGACGTCGGCAACGAACTGACGTCCGTGGTCGCTAATGACAACGCGTGGAGGACCATGGCGGAGAATTATACAGCGAAGCATAAACTGCGACACGTGCATGGCCGTTGCAGCAGGTATTGCAGCAGTTTCTGCGTAGCGCGTTAGGTGGTCAACACAGACGACGACCCATCGATTGTTACTGCTTGATCGTGGAAATGGACCGAGCAGATCGACACCAACAGTCTCGAAGGGAGAGTTAGGAGGTGGAACAGGATGGAGAAGTCCTGGTGGCGTAGCCGTGGGACGTTTGTGTCGTTGGCATTGTTCGCATCCAGCAACGTATTTTTCCGTGTCGTGTCGCATCTTGGGCCAATAGAACCTTAGCTGGATTCGTTGAAGCGTTCTGGCGAAGCCCATGTGGCCGCAGGTTGCGTCGTCGTGTAAGGACCGAAAGACGTGAGTTCGTAAAGTGCGTGGAACAACTAGAAGCAGACGGGCGCCTTGTCCGGAATAATTCTTCTTGTAAAGGACGCCGTCATGAACCACAAAAGAGCTTGGGTTTGCGTGTTCATTTGCGGAGGCGAACAGAGAATCTAAGGAGCGGTCCTCTTGTTGGGCTGTCCGGAAAGTCGCGAGATCAGGGAACTCAGAGGCAATAGCGCCGATATAATGGTCGAAGTTGTCAGCGTCACACTCAGTCGTCGGTAGAGGAAGGCGCGATAGGCAGTCGGCGTCTGCGTGCCGGTTACCGCTCTTGTAGCGTACTGTGAAGCCGAACTCCTGTAAGCGCAAAGCCCATCGCGCCAGTCGTCCAGATGGGTCTCGGGGGCCTACCAACCAGCATAGAAAATGATGGTCGGTGATTACCGAGAAGCGACGGCCGTAGGTGTATGGGCGAAACTTGTGCACGGCGAAAACGACTGCGAGGCACTCCTGGTCTTTGACTGTGTAATTTCGTTCTGCCTTGCTCAACGAACGACTAGCGTAAGCGACCACGTGTTCAGCATTGTCATGGCGCTGAACGAGCACTGCACCAAGGCCGATTCCACTGGCATCTGTGTGAATTTCCGTTTCAGCAGAAGGATCGAAATGGCGTAGTACCGGTCCTGAAGTCAGTGTGAACCGAAGCTGCTTAAAGGCTGCTTCACAATCCGGCGTCCAGTGGAAAGGGACATCCTTTTGCAGCAAGTCAGTCAGTGGTTGTGCTTTATCAGCGAAATTCGGAACAAATTGACGAAAGTAAGAACACAGGCCCAGGAAGCAACGCAACTCCCTGAGGGACTGCGGCTGCTTGAAGTTGCTGACAGCGGCGACTTTCTGCGGGTCCAGTCTCACGCCATTTTTATCCACAAGGTGTCCCAGAACCAATGTTTCACGTTCTCCAAAGCGCCATTTTTTTGAGTTCAGTGTAAGCACAGCTTCCTCGAGACAGGTTAGAACGAGGTCAAGGCGATGATTATGTTCTTCAAATGTTCGGTCAAAAATCACCACATCGTCCAGGTAACACAGGCAAATTTCCCATTTGAGGCCCTGTAAAACGGTGTCCATATATCTTTCAAATGTGGCGGGGGCATTACACAAGCCGAATGGCATAACATTAAACTGAAACAGACCGTCGGGTGTAACAAAGGCCGTCTTTTCTTTGTCAGCCGGATCCATGGGGATCTGCCAATACCCAGATCGCAAGTCCACCGATGAAAAATAGGACGCTGAATGCAGGCAGTCGATGACATCATCAATGCGAGGAAGCGAGTACACGTACTTCTTAGTTATAGAGTTGAGACGTCGGTAGTCAACGCAGAACCTCCAGGACCCATCTTTTTTCTTGACCAAGATAACAGGCGCGGCCCAGGGACTTGACGATTCTTGAATTACGCCAGAGGTTAGCATCTCGCTGACTTGCTCTGAAATCACTTTGCGCTCTGACACGGAAACTCGATAAGGTTTCTGTGTGAGGGGGTGCGCAGATCCGGTGTCGATCTTGTGACGAGTGCGTGTGCTGGGCGTCTGAGGTCTTTGCGACTTCCGTGCAAAATCAAATACTTTAACGTGCCTGGCTAGCAGTGTAACCAACACTTTGCGCTTATGCGAGGGAATAGACTTGCTAACTAGCTTATAAAATTCGTATTCCGTGCCGGATACATCAGCATAATCCGAATTTACCGCATTGCTGAGAGCTCCTATGCAGATACTGCACTGCCCTTCAAACATGGCAAGGCGCATTCCCTCTGGTAGTACAACAGACTCGGATGAGCAGTTAACTACCCATAATTTAGTTTTTCCCTCGGTGAGAGACACAACGCAGCGCGGCAGAAAGATGTTTTTCTTCATGCAAAGCAAAGGCAATGGCTCAATCACAATATCAGGAGAACTGAAACTCGAGTCGGCATTCGAAGCAGCACCGGGCACGCTGGCAGTAGACCATGCCGGTAGAATAGCGTCTTTAACTACAACGAGGTTGTCGTCTCCGCTACGCTGAGGCTGCTGGGCGAGGGCGGACAACAGAACCTCGCCTGCCCCGCAGTCGACAGTCACACGGCACTTTTGCAAGAAGTCGATTCCAAGGATAACGTCATGCGTGGAATGAGCGAGCACTGCGAATTCTGCCTTGAACGCTTTACCAGCAACACAAACAGACACAGTGCACACACCTATTGGACACAAAGCCGTGCCGCTGACTGCTCAAAAAGTAGAAGATTTATCCCAATAAAACATAACCTTGCGGCCAAGTCTCTCCTTGAAAACTAAACTCATTACAGAAACTGTTGCACCGGTGTCTACCAGAGCCATCGTGGGAACATCGTCAATGGATACATGAACCTTGTTGTGAAGCATGTGAACTAATGGAGCCATACTTGTGTGCAAAGCGGTACGTCCAGCGACCTCGCCTCCATCGGCCGCGCCGGCTAGTTTCCAGGTGGCGGAGAGGAAAGCCGCGGCCGGGGACGGGGAGATGGGGACCGTCGCTGGCGCGTGGTAGGTGGCGTCAAGCTCCTCACAGAGGCAGGCGAGTCACTGCGGATGTTCGGCCGGTGCCCGTGCTTCTGGGCAGTTGAATCCGAAGGCCAGTAGGCGTAATCGGGCTGTTGGCTTCGCCGTGCAAACATCGCTGGTCGGTCAGAAAACGTCGTGCGTGGGCGACGTCGCGATGGGCAAAACCGGGCGATATGTCCGCGAACACCGCACTGGTAGCACACGGGGCGTTCCCGAGGCACATTGAATGCTGCGGTGTGGAGAGGATGCTCAGGGAACTGTTGCCACTCGGACACAAACGGAGGTGGTTGGCTGTCGTAGCTATAACTGCTGCGGGGCGCATAAGACGACTCGACGTAAGTAGCCGTTGGTGGCGGAGCCCTCAGCCGTGGACTGCGGGTGGAGTAACTGCGCTCGTCAAAATTCACAGCATTGATGCTTGGGGATAGTGTATCACACTGCGGGTCTCCAGCTTGCATGGGAACAGAGACATGGCGACGCAGTTCCTCCCGTACAATCTGACGAATGGTGGAGGAAAGGTCGGCAGGTAGAGAATTTTGGCAGACATCGATGGTGGCAACAGTCGTGACGTTGGCCAGACGTCCGAACTTCGATGTGATGCGACGCGTTTTAAGAGCCTCGAAGGTTCGGCAGTGGTTAATCACGTCGGCCACGCATTCCAGGCTCTCCTTGCGAATGAGGAAGTGGTAGACGTCATCGGCAATGCCCTTGAGTATATGGCCCACTTTGTCTTCTTCCGTCATGTGGGCATCCACCGACTTGCACAACTTCAGAATCTCTTCAATGTAGGTTCTGCATGTCTCACCGGTGACTTGAGCCCTCTGCGACAACGTCTGCTCGGCACGTTTCTTCTTCGTTGCTGGGTCTCCAAAGCATTTCTTAATTTCCTCCACAAACTGGTTCCGGGTTGTCAATGTGTCTTCATGGTTCTCAAACCATACCAGCGCCGTGAAATCGAGGAAGAGCCCCACGTGAGACAGCTGGCTAGCCGCATTCCAACCGTTCGATCGGCTCACCCGCTGATAGTGGCTTAGCCATTCGTCCACGTCATCGCCGGGTTTCCCTGTGAAGGTTCGCGGCTCCCTGTAGTGGTAGGGCGACGTCCTTGCGGCTGGTTGCTGGTTGTCTCCATCCGAGCTCATTTCTTGAGGTAATGGTGCCAAGCCCGCTAGTCGACGGCTGCGGCGAAGCTCGTGTAGTGGTTCCGTCGTTAGGGGACGGTGCCTCTCCGGTATCACTTGGTAGTAGCTAGTTTACCCAGCACCTTCCACCACAATTGTGACGATGAAACTCGCTTATTTACAAGATGGGTAATGCAGAGGTGTAGCTCAGCGAAGAATCAACAGCGTCGCTCGCGAGCCAGTCGAGTCTCTTCCTCCTCTTCGTCGAATCTTCGCTAGCACGTTTCAATATGAATACAGTATATGAGATTACGAGAAGGCATTTGATTCAGTAGAGATATCAGCAGTCATGCAGGCACTGACGAATCAGGGCGTCGACGAAACATATATAATATCCTGGAAGAAATTTACAGCGGATCAACTGCCACGATAGTGCTTCATAAAAAGGCGACAGAATACCAATAAAGAAAGATGCAAAAGAAGGGGCTACGATCTTCCCATTGCTATTTACTGCTTGCTTACAGGAGGTTTTCAGAAGCCTAGAATCGGAAGAGTTTAGAATAAGAGTTAAAAGAGAGTTTTTTAGTAACCTGCGGTTCGCCAATGACAATGCATTGCCGAGTAATTCAGGGGATCAATCGCATTTCATGATTACTGAATTAGACATGGAGAGCAGAAAGGTAGGTCTGAATATTATACTATGAAAAAAAAGTAATCTACAACAACCTCGGAAAAGAGCAGTGCTTCGAGACACGTAGCAGGGCACTTGAAGCTGTAAAGTACGTCAACTTAGGACAGGTAGTAACCACCGAGCCGATTCACGAGACTGAATGAAGTAACTAGAAGAATAAGAATGTGTTGGAGCACATTCGGCAAGCATTCTCGAGTCATGATTGGTAGGCGGCCACTATCTCTCAAGAGGAAGGTATATAACAGCTGGATCTTGCCGGTACTTACCTACGGAGCAGAAACCTGGAGTCTTACAAAGAGGGTTCAGCTTTAATTGAGGACGACACAGCGAGTGACGGAAAAGAAAATGATAGGTGCAACCTTAAGAGACAAGAAGGGACAGAATGGATCATGGAACAAACCAGGGTCAAGAATATTACAGTTGAAATCAGGAAGAAGGAACGGAAATTGGCCGGGCATGTAGCGCGTAGGCAGGATAACCGCTGACTGGATTCCCTGAGAAGGCAAGCGGGTTAGGGCGAGACAAAGTGAGGTGGGCAGATGGGATTAGGAAGTTTGCGGGTATAAAGTGGCAGCAGCAAGCACAGGGCCGAGTTGACTGGCGGAACAAGGGAGAGGATATTGTTCTGCAGCGGGCGTAGTCAGGCTGATGATGATGATGAAAGAACCCCAGGTGATCGAAATTTCGGAAGCCCTCCATATAATCATATGATGTTTTTGGGGCATTAAACCTCAACATTTGTAAACTGTGACCTCCATTCAGCCTCCAGATGATGCACAATCTTGAACAAAGGTACAAACTGATTCATTGCCTCGATCAGTGGTCATTGGTTTCCTTGAAGAGAAGAGCTGATGCGTCTAAGCCAACTTTCGAAGCGGAGATCCACACATCTGCGAACCTTATCGTTCAAGTAAAGGAGGACGGCCACAGCACCATGAACACGATCTCTACACCCGATTCCGAGGTTCATTGCGTGTTCTCACAGTCCGCGAGTACCAGTACCATGCGAACACAGTATTCACTGCATCAGAGGCTCGGAGTGCACCTTTTTATTTACTTTATGTACACGGACTGGCGAGAAATCAAGGACCAGTGGCACTTACTGTTCCGCTGTAATGCGAAATGCCTTAAATATGATCCAGGAGCAGAAGTGGTTGCGTTGCCTAGTGGGCAAGACAGTTGCCGAGCGTGTGGGCACAGGTTGGAATCCAGTGAAGTTTCCAGCAATGCTCATGCGATGCACGTAGAATCATGCCAGTTGTTTACTCTATCGTTTGCTCTATAGACTTTTAGATGCGTCTTCACTGCACAGACCAATGCAACAAATAGCAACGAACATTATCTATGTACACAAGGGACAGTGCAAGGAAGCGGGATGATGTTGCACGCATGCATTGCCCAGAAATTGTTTCATGCAGAAGGGTAAAGGCTCTCATAGTGTCGCTGTCACATGTCGAACTTGTACAAGGGCTGTATTAGCGTCTTGAATTGGGCATGGTTGGTGCGTACTGACTTTGGTTGGTACCTACTGACAACACAAAGTGATGACAACACAGCGCCGTGTTTTTGTCTTCTCGTCTCCGTCCTGTTTCAGCGCCATTTCTTCTTTCAAAGTCTGTACAGGGAACACTACATAGACGCGGCAGAAGGGTAAAGGCTCTCATGGCGTTCCTGTCACATGTCGAACTTGTACAAGGGCTGTATTAGCGTCTTGAATTGGGCATGGTTGGTGCGTACTGACTTTGGTTGGTACCTACTGACAACACAAAGTGATGACAACACAGCGCCGTGTTTGTGTCTTTTCGTCTCGGTCCTGTTTCAGCACTGTTTCTTCTTTCGAAGTCTGTACAGGGAACACTACATAGACGCAAAAGCCGAGAAGGAGAAACGTGACACGACTAATAGTCGCAAAATAGGCGCTTGTGAACAACAACATAATCAGGCAGGAGGAACATTCGCGTGCTATTCAGATTAATTACCATCCATAGTGTCCTGTTGCCCAAGGAAACACGAATGTATCTCCCTCGACGGCGCCGAACTCTTTGATTTACAAATGTTGAGGGAAGGGATAGCGGGCAACCCGTTTATAGGCACAAGCGAAATTCCCCATTGTCAAATTATCATCGTGATGTTTGTCGAAGTACGGCTGCGAAGCGCGTTGCACAGATTACGGCCGACTGGTAGAGATGCACCGTTAAAACTGCTGAGCCAGGCATTTATGGAACAATCGACTGAGCCCTGCACATTAACGCGATACTTTTAAAGGGCCCGTTTCACAAAAATTCTGATGTTGGCGTGGTTGGCTGCGAACAAAAGACCATCATCTTTACGTGAATAAAATAAAAAAATATGCCTCTAAAATAAATAAAAAATCAAGTTTCAGTGGCAAGTGGTTGTTCTACCAAAGATTCACTGGTCTGCTTGGAAACACAGTTAAAGTAACTTCCTCTGGTTGGAAACACATTGAAAGTAACTCGCAAGCTTTACAAACGCGCCCTTTCTGTACACGTGCTTCACAGTGTAACTTGTAATATTGCGTGGGAACGATGTAACAGTAATAATGCGTGGTACAAGCGTATACATTGAAATCTAGCGTCAGAACATGTGATTATCATGACCTCATTTGCTTAAAGCGGCTGGGCCACACTCTACAAATGAAACGCATGTTACTGCGCGTTTTCCCTTGCGGCCACGTATAGTGGGTGTATAGCAAGCTCGAAAAGATTTCTCCCGCACTGCTGCCCGTGGTTTAAGCATGCTACCCATTGCACAAAATGCTGTGAAAGTTTCACTGACATAAGCCATTTTGAACTCAGTATGCACTAGGAACAGAATATCTTCATCGCGTTCAACTCTTGAAGGCCTAGCTTCAGATTACTTTAGTTTCTTTGACCGGATGTTCGGTGAAGACACACATTATAGCTGGTGTAAAGCACTTCCCACAGCTACAGTGCATTCACGCCGATATGCTTTATCAGGTCGATATCTTCTTTATTGACGGACTATTCAGAGAGTCGTAACGTATTGTGTTGTGTTTGAAAACCAGTTCAGACCATCCGTGAACCCGGCAGTCATCTTAAAGCCTGGTGCTAGACGCCCGGCATTCCGAGCGCTGGATCGCAGGACGGCAGGTATATTTGGTACTTGGGTGACGTGCCGCAATTCTCGTCGTAAATGAACTCGCAGCAGTCACCTGGCTGATGGAACGTCGATATGCGGCGCCACAAGGTGCATCCGTATCCTGCACCGAGAAAGCAGGGCATACGAGTGAATAAGAGAAAAATGAACGTTGCTTCACTTCATTCAATAAAAGCCTTAAAATAGCGCGCTGGGGTGGCGTTCATAGTGAGGACGCGAGTGATGTTCTCCATAGAGGGGGATCGGAGCTCACCGAAGTGAATTTCTTTGCCAATAGTTCACGTGTGATGGCGGCTTAAGAGTACGTGAAAATGTAGCCGTGATTCGTGGGTAAAGTTAAGCACCAAGCGTGGTTTAGATCGCACACGTCATGGTGGTTAAGACAGTGGTTGAGTGTCTGAGACACTCGGCTGCTGATCCGCAGATCGCGCCATCGAATGCTGGCGGACGCAACAGCCACATTTTCGATGGAGGCGAAAATGCGACAAGTGTGCTTAGATTTAGGTGCACGTCAAGAAACGCCATAAGGTCTGAATTTCCGGAGCCCTCCTCCTCGGCGTCTGTCATAATCGTATCGTAGTCTTGGGACGTTAAAACGGAATAATAATAATAATAATAATAATAATAATAATAATAATAATAATAATAATAATAATAATAATAATAATAATAATAATAATAATAATAATAATAATAATAATAATAATAATAATAATAATAATAATAATAATAATAATAATAATAATAATAATAGTAATAATAATAATAATAGTTGTTGTTGTTGTTGTTGTTGTTGTTGTTGTTGTTGTCTACATCACACCAAGGAAGGAAAATAGGAGGAAAAGAACGGCAGGGAGGTTATCAAGCCTGTAGGCAGCCAGTTTGCTACCCTGCGCATGGGAGGGGGATGGGAGAGATGAAAGATAGAGAGGATAGAGGGAAGAGAAAGAACACAGCACATTAGGCAGCACACACGCGCACAGTCAGTCATAGTCCAGTCTTGTCTTTCGTGGTGTGTGACATTTCCGTTACAGCCGCTTGTTCAAGTTCGTGTCGCGTAGGAATTTCAACAGTGCTTTTGTCACATTCTGTTGCAATGTTTTCTCTCTAGATCACACAAGTGTGCGCGAAAAATGTCACGGGGAGGTGATGACAAGTCGAGGGCTTATGTTGTCCTCGCGCTCCTCTGTCCTTGTTTGTGCGCGTTCGAGCCATTTGCTATGAAAAACCAAGTTGCCCCACGATCGGTGCTATTGTGGCACAAATTTATTCACCTCATATCAGTATACAACCGTGCAGTGTTAATGCAGTTTCTGCTACTTAAAGGGCCGCTAAACAACCCCGAGGTCCAAAAATTGCTGTAAAGAGAAATATGTGCACTTTGACTTCCTGAACATGCTGCCGCAAGAATTTTGCGAATGCGTGCTATATTAAAGAAGTTACAGGGGCTAGAACATATGTTTCAGCTGGTTTCAAATTTTCGCGCGGCTTCGCCACTATTCTTCTTTGCAGCGAGGGGAACGCATAGCCCGTCGTCGTCACTGGTTTAGACCAATCAACGAGCTGCGTCGAGTCACTGATCGGCGACTGCGTCACAGCACGTGAAAGGATGATTGGTCAGGCATAGAAAAGGAGCATGGGAATCGTTTTCCGAAATGGAGGCTCTGGGCGGCGCTGTAATTTTCGGCAAACGTGATCATCGAGGTATACTCTACTAATTGCCGAGCTTTTCCGGTGGGTGTACAAAAAAAAGTCGGAGCCTGTTGACTGGCCCTTTAACTATGATCCGAAGCCCGTCTTGCCGTCTTCAGGGCTTTTAAGACATCAACTATGCATTTCTTTCTCTGACGAATAAACGATTCCCACCATAAAGTCATCCTTCTAAATTATTTATCCGGAACTTCGATTAGTAAACGCTTACGCTTGGTTTATTCTTTCTTTAGTTTTTGAAGGTATGTTTTCTGTGTGGCGTCTGCACAATCACCCTATCGATCGACCATGAATCGCTCAATGTCTCCTAGTTTAATCAGAGGGGCACATAATTTACCCTAGAATAAAAAGAAAATGTTGAAAGTAGGCACCGATAATTATAACATATCATATATATCATGGCGCCTGGCGTCTATAAAAATAACATAATTAATTTGGATAACCATTACCTGCCGTGAGAGAATCGAGCGTCACCACAACTATCAACCACTTTGCTTTAATGCTTGCCGAACTTACCATCATTAACATAAAGGTGACGAAAGACGAAGCAGGTGTCGCAGTCCGTGTAAATTACTTGATACTTTTCCTCAATCACATCACCCGTGTCTGCAAAACAAGTTAAAATGCAGCGTTTGTTAGCGTGCACGACACGTGTGGTACCTCAAGCACTAAATTCATCTTATTGTGATATTGTCAGCTCGTTACATTCGCAGGGCCAACCATTCTAGAAGCACACACCTTGTTCATTCGTTTCGTAAGGAATTCATGTTCTTGTGGTTCTTGGGGTCCATATTCATGTGATTAGAGGGGGGCCGATTATCGAATTCAAGCACACAGACGCAGAACTAATAACAATTTTCAATTTTTCGCTGCGCTCTGTATAGTTGAATGATCGTGTGTGGCACGCAGGCGCGTACCCAGGGGTTCGTGTTACCTTCCCAAAATTTTGGATGGAGATGTGTCTTTTACCGAGGACATTGATAAAGAAGATGTTTTTTCAACAAGTACCCCCCCCCCTCCCTCCATGCCCTTTCTCCCGAAAAGAAATTCCTGTCTATGGGCCTGCTTCCATGGTGGAAATATTTACGGAAGCATCGCAGATAGAAATGTCAAAAAAAAAAAAAAACAGCACCCAACATAGTCGGAAAGCATCCAAACACGAAAAGTGCATCTGATAAGATGTAGTCCCTGAAGCGAGAAGACTCTGTATTTCCGGCATTTCGAACAAGTATAGCGCACGGGCCGCATAAGACCCGCGAACCGTTCTCTAATGGCCCGTGGCTGCTTTATAACTTTCCTAATTTTTTGTTAAAATAATGAGCTGAACAGCCGCGACTCGAGCAAACATACACAATTGATCACTTACAGATTGAAAAAAAAAATCGTGGAAGAAATAGTTAACTTCACCACCGACTGTCTAGTTTCAGTCATTTGAGAAATCAGAATCGATGCTATTTTCGAATACGCAAAACGCCCTTCTTGAACGGTGCATAAATAAGATATGCGAGTGGTATTTTTTCTATTGCCAATCGTTAGCTGACGTTGCCATTTTCTGGGTATTTCTTTCTATAATTTTATTTTCTCCTTTTAGAGACACAAGAGTCGCCAACTTGTCCGCATGGCTGTTTTGATACAATTCTACATATTTGTATGTTTACCGGTGACGACTTTGACGGAAACGACAACGGCGCTGGCGGTACGGCTCAACGCATGAACATGCGACTAAGAGTTGGGCTCTAAAATGTTTATTTCAAAATCGCACTTCATGTATTCATTATGAGAAAATTTTCAAAGCTATAGCGCAATACGAAAAAGAAGAGTGATTACATAAACCAGTCGCTATTCAGCAATACCCATGGGTCGGCAGAAATTGCGAAGCTCACTCAAACTCACTCATGAAATGCAGTTTGCACTTTCGGCTCACTCATGCTTAGACCCGCTAAATATTTCTCACCCGGACTCACTCGGACTTGGACTCACGACTCGATCTGAGTTTGAGCCTGCCCGAGTGAGTTGAGTCATGAATGAGTTCGCCGACCTATATGGCAATGCTTTTCGTATATTTCCTCTAATCGTATATTGATGAGTCACTCACTGTTGTACGGCACAAATCCGACGGAGTTTCTGGCCGAGTAGCAGTCTGCCGGAGTCAAAGTCATTTCACCCTTTCTGAAAAAACGAATAGGTGCTTAAGAAGAACTTTCTTGCTGGGCGATTTGGTGCATGCATGTCGTATCTAACGTTGCGCATACAATCGGACAAACGCAGGAAGTAAGGAAGCGTAAACGAAAAGAGCGCAAACCATCAACTGGCTTTATTCCTTTGGTCGCTGTAAATATATACGCACATTTAACACACGCCCCAAAAAATCTTAAATAAACGTGAAGTCTGAAATGTTCGTGAAGTGTGCCTCAGGAGCAGTGTACCAAATCCGTCACTCATGCGGATGTTCGTACGTGGGCCACACAAGGCGCTGCATAAATGATCGCCTGGGGAAGCATGCGGCGCAAGTTCGACAAAAAAAAAAAAAAAGAATGGGCTAACTTACCCGCACATCGTAGCACATGTATTGGTTCTGAGCCAGGTTTCAAAATGTTAGAATTCTATAGGCACGAGCGAGGAGAGAGTTGGGCGTGAGCTGTTAGAAGCTTTTTATATTAAGCAATTGGGAGACGAATGTGTAAGCGACACATCTCTGCATAGCACAGAAAGCAGTTTTCTGCGCAGCTTTCTTCAATGATGTGAGGCATTCTTGCCGTGTGTTTCCTCCGTCTTTCCTTCAACCTTCTTTCAATTTTTTTTAGATGTGTGTCGAATGTGCATATATTTACAGCGATCAAATGAATAAAGCCAGTTGGTAGTCTGCGCCCTTTCCGTTTACGCTTGTTTACTTCCCGTGTTCGTCCGATTGTGTGCGCAACACTAGATACCACAGAATAGGTGTTGTTGTAACAATGCGAGGCACCAAGACACCCCACATCACTTGGTTTGCAGCTACTGCACAACTGGGCCCTTTGGTTGCTTGGCCAGGAATTCTGGTGTTGTGGGGGGGGGGGGGGGGGCTTACTGCGGACGGCAGCGGCAATATGCAAATAACTTAAGGATAAAGCAATATACTAATAACCTAAAATGAGCGAAGATAATAACCTAAAATAAGAAAAAGTAAAGAAGACAACCCTAACCCTTCCGCCAACTTGAGGGTTTCCGCAGAACTCATTCGCACAACCAGTGTCCATGTGTTTTGAGTAGTCGATGAATACGCCCTCGCGCTGCGTATTGCTAGCTCCTTGGTTAGCTGATTTCGTAGAACGACCAACCGAAATGGCGTTTCGGTACAAACTCCGGACCAGGAGGAGTTGTACGGCAACTAAAAGGCTTTTCTTTCCGACAAATCCAACGGGTGGTTGTCTTCTTTCCCTTTCTTAACCCCCCCCTCCCCCACCTTGTAGGTTTCCACATAACTTCTTTGCATAACCTGAAACAAATCAGGCGAACAAAAAAAAATTCAAATATGGTAGTTCTTGATACCCTTGGGACAAGATGAATTGAGTTTATAGAGGTTGAAAGGAGAAAAAAGTTAGTGTCGATATCTCCGCGAGAAAAATGACCTCTGGAAATGTCTGATGCGAACAACCTTTAATAATAATAATAATAATAATAATAATAATAATAATAATAATAATAATAATAATAATAATAATAATAATAATAATAATAATAATAACAATAATAATAATAATAATAATAATAATAATAATAATAATAATAATAATAATAATAATAATAATTTATTCTTATAACTCTAAAAAACCTCTGAGTGCGTCGTACGTACTGGTAAAGTGATGATGTCATCAGGCGTGAATTTTCATCTAAATATATAAAATTGAGTATAACAACCACGGTGAACGTGATTATGAAAAAAGTCTGCCTGTACATTCATGGACAATATGATAGGGAACGCTAAAAAAGTTTTTTTGTACATGTCCTGGCGGCTAAAAACAGCCGGTAAACGCAAAGGTATCTACAACATTAAATTATCAAGCAGAAAATGGTCCTTTACAGCTCGATACATGGCATTCGTACCGATACCTTACGAGTAATACACGAATTAGGCGTTGTTTTCGTTATTGCGCACCTAACTTACGCTCAAGTCTACACACTTCCTTAACATATGAAATAAGTTCCCCTTTGCTGTTTTAGGAGAAATCCGAGCAGGAATGACATCTCTTACACAGTCCCGGTGACGCCTTGCCCGTAGGAGAACGCTGATGGCGTTGTGAAGTTCTGGTACGTTCCGTATCGGCTGTATTTCACGCACTTTGCGGTTCCACCGAAATCTGGGTCATAGTTGTAATTCCTGTATATCATATACCACTCTCCGATGTCTGGATAACACTGCGCGCGAAACAAACACAATAATAAACACATTATTGGTCAGATCTACTGCAGAAGTGTATACGCCTTTAATAGAAGGCAAGGAGAGAAAAAAAATCGAACTGACGATACCAATTAAGCTATAGAATATGCCATTAGCAGTGTTCTTAGTAGAATCTTTTATTCTCTCTTTGACACCTTTTTCTGTTGGTTCTCATTCATATATCGTCTAACGGGGAAAAACGAGCCCTTAAATATACACTTTCCTTCATTCGTAGAGAGGGCTTCGTTCTGGCAGACTTGATGCCTTGAGGCGCTATGCCAGGAATTATTGGTGAGCGGCTGCCAATAACATCTCGTGCTGCGGGACGCTAACAGGCAGAAAAAGAGTGCTCCTCCACTCACCGTCATGGCTTCTAGTGGTGCTGACGGGCACTCCCAGGTTTAAATGCACCCCATAAAGTGGAAGGGGGAAATGACTGCCGCCGTAGCGGAGTTTTTTAGAATATAGGACGTGTTATTCGAAGGTCGCAAGTTCGATCCTTGCCGATGGCAAGCTATTTTTCTCGACTTTCTGTCCATTTACATTACTACTATAAGATCTTCTACACTCTTCTTGGCAACACTGTCTCTTATATCTCATTATTACCGTTTGAAGATGTGCGCTTTCGATATAGCATACGGTGACATCCTTGTGATTCGGCAATTGATTGTTTTTGTTCGTTCTACTAAACACGTGCTAGACACGTGTTTTTGTTCAACTAAGTACTTGCTGCAGCTAAAGTGGGACTAAATAAACACAGAAATAAGTATATGGTACTAAGATAACAGGTAAATAAATGCAATTGGCCCCCCAACGAGGACGTGTTATGTATTAAGTTAGCCATGCAAAACTACGGGGAGGAGGGGGGTGAATATGAACGATTAGAACCTGATAATTGATTGCGGTGTTCAAAGGCAGGGGGAAACGCTCCATTTCATCTTATCAGTGCGTGCATAACGCCAAAATCCTTCCCACAGTTTTGTTATCACCCCGTTACCCTGTAATTCACAACGCACGCAAACCACGCCAGCAGTTCGAGAATGTTCGAGGATTATGAAACCGAATCAGAATGGGCAGAGCAACGTGTATTCATATCACACCCAAGTTTCCAATGGCATTTTTTTTCTCCGCAGCCCGCTTCTTTTGGGCTGCGCAGTAGCTAAGAACAAACGGTGACGTAAACGCCAACAATTATTAACAATAAATTTAAATTATTGACAATTATAAATTATTAAATTATTGACAAATTAAATTATTAACAATAAATTAATAACAATAAATAAAATAATAACTCTTCTAAATTAGCGTCAGACTCAGCCTCGAACTGTCGTCGCAAGTTAAGCGTGCACGCGCTAACATTGACACGGGGTCGTGACGTCGGCGAAAAAAGCGCAATGTAGGTCGCCGATCAAGCTTTTTATTTGGCTGAACTTGTGGCCGGTCACCGAAATGTCAGATTCCAGCTATGCACACTGCCACCGAAAGCGGAGAACAGGTCATCGGCCGTCGGTCAGCGGTGAAGCGCGTCGGCATTTACACTTGTGCCGTCGGATATTTCAACGTTGTTGATAGCGGCTACGTAAGTTCTGCGATAATCGGCAACGTTCGCGTTGTCCATGTAGTTTTGACAAAAATAATCTACTACAATCCTGAAGCTTCTCGAGCACTGTTGTTGGGATTCACGTCACTGTTTGTGCTTAATTACTGCGCAGCCCAACAGAAGTGTGCTGTGCAGAAAGAAAAAAAATTATTGGAAACTTGACTGTGATATGAATATATGTTGCTCTGCCGATCCTGATTATAGGCTTCATAATTGGAATTTTGTTGAAGCGCACGAAAAACACACGTACCGAAGAAGCTGACAAGGACTGCGCTTGCAGAGTGTTGTCTGTGTGCTTCAACAAAATTCCAATTATTAACGTAATCCAACTAGCCGAAATTGCCATCTTGCTGATTATTGTTGTACGGGATGTGCACTGCGTGCGCCACCTGACAGTGCAGATATTTAGGGTGGCTTTTCAATAAAGCCTGGTTGCCAGCTTGCGCCCTGTTTTATCTGTCTGCGTTCCTTTCTGTCCACGTCAATTTTGCGCTTCCAAGTCCTAAGATAAATTTTTCAGAAAGTAAGATGGCGCATTCTCACCCGACTGGAGTCTTGAAACTGTTGCAGGTCACTTCTGAGTTCAGGGTAGAACTTGTCACCAAAGGTTAGCAGGATCTGACTCAGAAGCAGGACAGCGGTTTCTGGGCGCATTTCTAATAGAGCAAGAGCGGTACGTGCGACTTCGCAGACGTTGTGCACGCCAAAAGCTTTTTTATCGAACAAAGAATGCCACGTTCAGGGAGAAGATAGAAAAGTGGCATACTTAAGTCAATCGGAGCGGAAACGGATAACAGAGATATAGTCACAACTGTTAATGGGACCTCGTCGAATAGCGTCAATGCATCAACCTAAATCAAGCAGAACACCACACCGGATGCACTTGTCCAGGAAGAAGTAGGTTCATTTCGTATCCCGTTTGACATGAGCGCATGAGACAAATTTACCATTTCTGAAAGTTCAAAAGCAAACCAATCCACATTCATTGCACGGAATAGGAAATCGTTCAATGAACGAGGCATATACATCACCATCGTCACACACTCAGGTGATTAAGGTTAGCTAGCCCCGTCGCGGTGGTCTAGTGGCTAAGGTACTCGGCTGCTGACCCGCAGGTCGAGGGATCGAATCCCGGCTGCGGCGGCTGCATTTCCGATGGAGGCGGAAATGTTGTAGGCCCATGTACTCAGATTTGGGCGCACGGTAAAGAACCCCAGGTGGTCGAAATTTCCGGAGCCCTCCACTACGGCGTCTCTCGTAATCATATGGTGGTTTTGAGACGTTGAACCGCACATATCAATCAAACTTTGGCAACGGCTTTTGATGTGCTGCTGAGAGGATCTTCCGAACCGAATGTGATCGAGAATAAACAGCGTGGAATTTGGGTTGGGAGTTTTATTGCTAGTTTTGCTTTATATGTATGTCTGTATGTATGTATGTATGTATGTATGTATGTATGTATGTATGTATGTATGTATGTATGTATGTATGTATGTATGTATGTATGTATGTATGTATGTATGTATGTATGTATGTATGTATGTATGTATGTATGTATGTATGTATGTATGTATGTATGTATGTATGCACGTATGCACGTATGCATATTAACCAAAGTATCAGATCAGCACGTTTAGTGCTGTGAGTGTTGAAACACGTCCGATCAGTCTGTTAGGACTCATCATTGTGCGCCCATGCAGTTTGGACATTATATATATATATATATATATATATATATATATATATATATATATATATATATATATATATATATATATATATATATATATATATATATATATATATATATAGTGGGAGTAATAATTCAATGGACCAGTTAGTCTTTGTGAAGGTATGGGATATGGCACAATGGGAGCGTTGTCAACAAGGATAAATATATTTATTTCCCAACAGTTTCGGGAGGGGTCCTCCCTTCATCAGGGGCTGAGTTATACTGGCATGAATTTCCAAACTTCGTTGCTGCCGCGTCCCTCTCGCCTTGAAACATGTTTGCGAGAGTGAGAGAAAACTAGAAAAAAAAGTAAAAAAAAGGAAGAACCACTGTCAACATAGAGAACGAAACCAACTGTCTATGTACGTCCACATACGTTTCTTATAACGTGCTGTTCAGTTCTCGACGTGTGTCGGGCCACCCAAGATTGTCGCCGCGGTGCCGGGAGGGTCCGTGACGGCGTGCGTAAAGAAAGGGTTTCCCCGTAATGGGTCGGTCGGCTCTTTTTACCTTTAATCTTCGTCCGTTTCCCTTCAATGGTCATCAAGTGGTGCGTAAGGAAGGGAGACCCTTCCTTTACGCATGCCGCATGACGCCGCATATATATATATATATATATATATATATATATATATATATATATATATATATATATTGATGTGGTGAAGGTCTCATATGGTGCTGCAGCAGTCACATAAGTTCTTACCAAGCTGCTCTAGTGGATTGTGCCAGTTTTATCGAGTTATTTTCAACACTTCTGTAAATATGGATGCGTAAGGCAAACTTTGCAAATGTCTGCATTGTATGTAGACCGCTGTACTTATCCGCCATCTGGTTACGCAGTTGCCTCACCAAACAGTCACTAAACAGACAGACAGACAGACAGACAGACAGACAGACAGACAGACAGACAGACAGACAGACAGACAGACAGACAGATAGATAGATAGATAGATAGATAGATAGATAGATAGATAGGAATGGTCCAATTATCTTTGGTTTATTAAAAATGCTTTGCATGAAAAAATGAGAAACGCTGGCTGGAATCCGTAAACACTGCTTGGTTGAATACAGTCGCCCTTAGCGAAACCACAAACAACACAAAAAATTGGCAGATCCCACGTACAGTGGGAATCGATGATATGCGAAGCACGAATGAGGAAGGGTGATAGATCGCTTTGAAATCAGCACTACGTTAAGAGGCGGAAGTAAATTATGTCGTACATGACTTCCATGCCATGATTATCATGTTTAGACGTTTCATACACCTTCGTCATCTATTAACGTCACCTGATACCAACTTTGGTATATATGGAGCTAGCGAAACAGCCACGAGCGTGCTATGAGCGGAGCATGTAGTCATGTTTTACATGACATTCATATCATGATTATCATATTTGGACGTGTAATTTACAATCATCGTCCATTCACGTCACGTAATACCAAATTTGGTATATGTGGAACTAGTGAAACGGCCGCGAGAACGCTATGAGCGTAGCATGTAGTCATGTTTTACATGAAACGCATATTATGATTATAAGGTTTGGACGAGTCAGTTACCTTCGTCGTCTATTCCCTTCCCGTCATACCAAATTTGGTACAAATGGAGGTAGCGCAACAGCGGTGAGCGCGTTATGAAGAGCCCAATATAGTCCGACGCAACGAGGACGTACGCGGGGGCTGGGAGAGAGAGAGAGAGAGAGAGAGAGAGAGAGAGTGAGAGAGAGAGAGAGAGAGGAAAGGCAGGGAGGTTAACCAAGCTTGGCTCGGTTGGCTACCCTACACTTAGGGTGGGGGAAAAGGAGAATAATAGAACGGAAAGAGATAGAAAAGAAGAGGAGTAAGAAAGAAAAGCATGAATAGTCAGCTCGATACTACGCAGCACGGCCTCGCACAGTTCTTTCACAAGCGGTCGTGAAGTCTGGTCGTACACGCTAGAAAAAAGATTGCCCGCAGCTTCCCTCGAGGGAACACTGAGGAGGATGCGGAGCATATAATTGGTTAACGGGGTGTTAAATTGCGACTTACTTTGGTCGATGGCTAAATCGGTTAACGTGGTTGTGAAATGGGGTGTTAAATTGCGACTTACTTGGGTCGATGGCTAAATTGGTTAACGTGGTTGTAGGAGGGGGTGTTAAATGAGTGAACACGTACGACACGTATGCGAAAGGGCGGCGCTGGTCGAAGGGACGTCGATCATTGTGTTTGTGGATACGTTGGCATTCATTTCACCGCGACCTCGGACGTCGACGCGCCGTACAAACCAACCGACAAGCGGCAACTGAGCGAGCGAGCGCCGACCTTGACTATATATACAGCGCGACGGCGCATGCGCTGTCAGCTGTTGAATGTTCTCGAAGCGCGACGGCGCATGCACGCGTCAGCTGTCGAATGTTCGCGAAGCACGACGGCGCATGCGCGTCCGCTGGAGAATCTGGAGAATTGTAGATTGTTCTCGAAGGGGAGAAGCGCGCGCGGCACAGATGGTGGGCGACGGCGCGACGGCGCATGCGCGCGTCAGCTGTCGAATGTTCGAGAAGGGGGAGAAGTGCAACGGCACATGCGCGCGCGTCAGCTGACGATGTTCTCGAAGCGCGACGGCGCATGCGCGCACGTAAGATGGAGAATGTACTCGAAGGTTATCGAAGGGGAGAAGCGCGACGGCGCATGCGCGCGCGTCAGCTGCCGATGTTCTCGAAGCGCGACGGCGCATGCGCGCATCATCATACAGCTGGCGAATGTTCGTGAAGAGGAGAAGCACACGTGGTGTGGAGAGGAGGAAGGGATGCACAGATGGTGGAAGAAGGAGGAGGAAACTTGCGGACGGTGCCGCACTACAAGCCTCGAGTATTAGATGCTCCGCATCTAAAACGCGAGCAGTCTATAGTGTGACCCCAGGCGCGACCAGCGTCCGTCGGCGCGGCCCGGCGGCGACCGGCGACATGCTGCATTTCGCACCGACGACGTTACTTAGACGGCACCGCGTCTTCCTCTCTCCGTGACGGAGGGACGCCGTGTGCGCTCAAACGCGCATGCGTCAAAGCAACGCAGCGCGCGCCTGCGAGTACATGGCGGGCAGTTCCACAATGAAGGACAGTAGGCAGATCCACTGATCTCTATTAGGGGGATATCGGCGCCTGGCGTGGCGTCGCCGGCGTGACGCGATAAAACAAACGCTGACGCGCCGGCTCACGTCGAAGTGTGTTGGTGCCTTGAGTGTGGCGTGTATTAATGTTTTCACATGACGCGCATCTCATGATTATCATGTTTGCACCAGTCAAATACCTTCGTCATCCATTCACCTGACGTAATACCAAAGTTTGGCATATGTGAAGGTAGCGAAACGGCCGCGAGGGTATCATGAGTGTGGGACGTAGTCATGTTGTTACATGACACGCATGCCACGATCATCACGTTTGAACGTGTCATTTACCTACGTCGTCCGTTCGCGTCACGTAATACCGCATTCGGTATCTGAAGCTAGCCAAGTGGCCGCAAGTGCATCATGTGCGTATCATGTAGTCATGTTGTTACATGACACGCATCTCATGATTATTATGTTTGCACCAGTCACATACCTTCGTCATCCATTCACGTCCCGTAATACCAATTCGGTATATGTAAAGCTAGCGAAACGGCCGTGAGCCCATCATGAGTGTGGTATGTAGTCATGTTTTTACATGACACGCATGTCATGATTTTGATGTTAGGGTCTGTCGCTTGTATTCGCCATGCACTCTTGTCATACCTTAGCTGTTCTGCAGCATATCATGTGAATGAAACCTCCGCAAGAGCAGCAAGACCATGACATGTAAATCATGACATATATTACATACATATCATGATTTTGATGTTATGACTAGTCAGCTGTGTTCATCATACAGTCTTGTTATATCATACCAAGTTTGGTATCGATACCAGCATTCAAGCGGCCAGGAGAGCTAAAAGTCGGAGGCAGATAGATAGATAGATAGATAGATAGATAGATAGATAGATAGATAGATAGATAGATAGACTCAAAGTCACCAAAGTTTGCCAAGAAATGCTTCGCATTTAAAACGTTGTAGAGACGTCACTTACATATTACCTTAACGATGGATATCAACCATTTTTTGGGACAACTGTTTACCAATCTGTATTGTCCCTTGCGCCCATGTGTGTGAAAACTCGCTAATCGTCATGCCGTCTTTCACAAAATTAATTTAAACGGAATTCCCTTAAATTGTTAAGGTGTTTTTTAGGCGGCACTGGGCGACAGAGCGTAATGGCGGTAATTATGGCTAGGCACGGAGTTCCAGTGCGAGTGGCGTTCTTTTTAGAGATATCCCAATAGAAGGCGCTCGAAAGTGAAACCCATTAGTAAGTTCCAAGGGTATACGCTACAATTACCGTTCATTTCAGAAAACATCCTTAAATAGGATATTGTTGCGAGTTAGCGCTGGTGTGGTATCGTATGACTAATTTTATTGTGGCCCTGAGCATTCAGTCCGCCACTGTTGGAGGCCACTCCCACGTAGGAACAGGGAGGTAAACTTTTGCAAACTCCTAAAGTCAGGAGCCAGCCTCCTCAGCGTGTGCTGTGCACACAAATCCTCGTACTGACATCGTGCCAGTTGTGCGAGGCTGAGCTCACTAATGCCTTGTGCGCCTGATACCACCAGACACCCCTGTGGCACGGTCACCACCAAACTCCATTAAACTCTTCTAGGAAGTTCAATGGAGATAGAGTTGTGGCAAAGTCACACGTAAATGACAAGGTTGTAATGGTTGCCGTGAGAGGTTCAGCCGGCGCTGTTTGATTTTCGCAGAAGTATCCCTTCATCTCTATATGTAGTTGCTTCTTCTGCGAATACTCGTTATGTGGTTTTTACAAAAATACACTGTTAAGTAGGTCTGAATTGATCAAAGTAATAAAAATTATGTCAATTGTGAACGCATTCGCTAATTGTAACGATGCTTGCAGCGACGCTGACCACCGTGTGCGACTAGTTTGTGCACGAAAGTTTCTGCGTTTCTTTGTCTCGTGAGCGCACATTTTGTCTTTCGTATGTAGTGCTGTGTCTTCAGTAGGCGACAATAATGCAGCGCTGTCAGTCTTTTCTCTCACGGGCAAGCGCGAACACGGCGACGACAACAACCGCTTGCATGGACGAAATATTTCAATTTAATTCAATTCAATTCAATCCCGTCCCGACTCGTGAGGCACCGTGTGGAGTGGTGTGGAGGGCATCGGTGTGGAGAGTAGCAGCATTATGGCGGGTGTATATGTAAAGAAACGCACGATAGGGGTGTAACTGTACACGAAGTGATGTTCCTACCCTGCGGCAGTTGGTGAGCCAGTTCTGCAATCACTCCCATCGAGAAGGTTGTATTCGTAGAGCACGAGTCACAACAACCTAAGACTGTGCCCGAATTAATGAGTACTAGAGCAATAGCCCCTAACTCAAAAACGCCACGATCTTTTGCATAAACGGAAGCGTCATTTACAACACTTCCTGTGCAACCTATCACCACCACCGAGCGAGCGCCGGTTTTGCTGTGCGTTTTCCTGTGTGTCGATTGTCGCGCAATGACACAACCTCACGTGGCCTTCAGCATTAACAAGATCAGTTAAATTAGATCGTCAACGACATGACGCACAACTTGCAATAAAGTGCCTCGACACGATGAACATGGCATTTTATTTCGTCATTCGCCGCGTTGGCGTTGAACAAGTAAACGGTACAGAAGCCAAGATGGATCTTATAGCCCGAAACGAACCATTAACAAGCGTGGTGAAAAGCGTCAGAGCCGTCGTCATAGGTGTTCCTATGATGCCGGCAACCCCAGACCCGGAGAACACGATGGCTCGTATATCTGGTACCTGGGCGTCGTACCACAGTTCTCGGCGTAGATGAAGTCGCAGCAGTCGGCAGGCTGTTGGAATGTCGACAATCGTCGCCACAAGGTGCAACCGTAACCTGTGAGACGTAGACAAAAAAAAAAAGACCGTCAAGCTTGACGTTGAGAAACAATCAAGGCGTACGCCGCAGGTTCCCCCTTCAGGGGGAAGGGTGAGGGACTGAGGAGCAAAGTACCTGCTTCAAAATTTATGACAACAAAAATCAGACCTTGGCTGTCTTCGCGTAGAGAGTTCTCGGAATGAAATGTCAGGGGCTTTCAGGTGCTGTCATCGTCAGGGTTGCCGTAACTGAGTAGATGTACACGGCAATCTACGCGTGGCACCACCCTCCCTTCTCGCCGTGGTGAACTGGGAGACAATGGGTGAGCGTCGTGTGAACGCTCTTGTAAACAGCGCAATGTTTGGGATGTGAGAGTTGCCTTAAGGCAAACCATGGTCTCTTTTGTTTGGTGTTATTTCTAGCCCTGTCTTTCACGGTGCATCTGCGGTGCTGGGCTGCTGACCTGAAGGCCACGTGTTCAGTCCTGGCAGCTGTGGTCGCACTTCGTTGGGGGGCGAAACGGTGTAGGCCCTGTACTGTGCAATGTCAATACACGTTAAAGAACATCTTATGGTCGAAATTTCCGGAGCCCCTCACTACGTCGTCCTTCAAAATCATAGCATGGTTTTCGGACTGTATAACCCCAGATGTTATTGTTGTTGTTGATAATATTATTAGTATCTATAGCCATGCCCTTACAGGCAGAACGTCGGTGGAAGATGTAGGCCTTAAGCCATGAAAAAAGCCTTTGGACATAGAGTGCCGCTTGAGACAGCGTTTGGACAACTCGTGTCATCTTCTTCAAGAAGACAAGTGCCGAAACGCTGTCTCCAGCGACACTCCATATTCGAGGATATTTTCATGGCCCCTGCCTTTCTGACACGTGTAAGTATAAGCTCGTGCTTTGCTATTCCTTTCGATTTACATAGGACATTGCGCGCCTCTTTCATAAAATAAGTGGGCAACCGGAGTCGAACCTTCGTCTAGTCGAGTTGCGACTACTGCGGAAGCAAAAAATGAAACAGTACCGGAACCCTTTAGGCTCGTTTACTTGGTTTTAACTTATAGAACATGTGAGAGATTCCATTCGCAATAGGTAACTAGGGCTTAAAGAATGTATCTTACATATATCTTACGTATATGGCAAACGTTTTTCTGGCCCTTTTGTCGTCTGAATACAAGACGACATATAAGTAAGTTACAGTTGTCTGCTTTGCCCCTCTATTGCCGTACCATTTCAAATAAAAATAGCAAATGGTTTCACGCCTGCTCAGAAAAAAAATGCACCTCTAAAAATTATGTTATTTCCCCATTTTACTTCTGGTATATTTCATACTGTGCTAAATTATTTCTTTTTGAAGTTATTGTAGAATGCATACTTTTGATGTTGAGCTTATGTATATTGTCTCACCATGAAAATTTTATACCTGGGAATCAGATATTGCAGTGTGAATGACCGGCGCTTCACTGTTGTAAAAGACGACGACGACAACGATCGGCGGCTGTGGTTGTCGCTCGCGCTCTGACTCGCCCGTCGCAAAAGGCAGCCTATTCGTTTTTCCCCATTACAACAACAGCCGGTTTAATGGCCGATCCCCCGTAGTGGGTACGAGACTAACCATATAGAAACAAGCACGCAAGCAAGCAAGCAAGCGAGCAAGCTGCCTAGTGAAGAGCCTTTGCAGTCTCTCATTCTTTTTCGGAGTACAACAGCCCGTTTTAAGTTGCACATGGTGGAGCTGCTATATGAAAATTGGCTATGGGCCTACACTAGCCTTTGGCTACTGGCCCAACAGTTCATTGTACAAAAATACTGTACGAATGAATAATAAGAGAAATTGACGTAAGTGCATAATTATCGTTGCTTTCGATCTTTTAATGGGAACTACGGCGTTGTTAACAACCATAAACACAAGCCACAATGTCCATGTGTGTTCTCGTTGTTCTAATTAGCAATGAATTTCCTTTGAAACTTGCCGGGGGAGTAAGAGAGAGCGAGGTTATAGAAAGGGGGAAGCTGAACCAGACAGTAGACCAGTCCAGCTGTCTACCCTGCGCTTTGCAACGACAAAGAGGGCATGAAAGAGTCCATGACGAGTTTTCAAAGTCATTAATTAGGTTACAGGAAACTTGTCAGACTTGCCATTGTCAGCATATGGATGACGAACTATGTAGCAGATGTTGCAGTCCACATAAATAATTTGGTAGGTTTGTTCAACGATGTCGCCGGACTCTGCAGAACAAATGCAAGCACATTACGGGTAGCTATGCTAAAGCCTGTACTATACTCCGATTGAAGATCACCAAAGTCACACTATGGGCCAAAATTAATGGCATGCTCCTAGAAGAAACTAGCCGGTGTGAGCTTGAAATATAGTTCCGCTGCAGTAGTCCAGTGGCTAAGGCACTCGGCTGCTGACCCGCAGGTCGCGAGATAGAATCCCGGATGCGGCGGCTGAATTTTCGACGGAGGCGAAAATGCTGTAGGCTCGTGTGCTCAGATTTGGGCGCATGTTAAAAAACCCCAGGTGGTCGAAATTTTGGAGCCCTGCACTTTGGCGTCTATCATAATCAGTTGGTGGTTTTGTGACGTTAAATTCCACACATCAATAATCAGTACCCCCTTCCCCCTCCCTTTTGTGCTTCTTCTGTGTCTCCTTCTGGCAGTGGTTCGGCGTTAATAATTCAAAATGATGTACCAACAGCCCAGCAACGAGTTTGGCTCAATCAGATCGAGATTGGTGATCTTCAACATGGCAGTAGGCCCATTCTCATTTTTTTGTATACTAAAATAGCACAGATCTGCGCTATTACGCTTAGTTCCTACCTTTTTTCCGCCTCTTCAAATGATTTTCCAGCACGTAGGTAAATTGTTCTTATCAATGCATGTCGATAAAAAGTTTGCCTTCTAACGAAAAAATAAATTCAACGTGTACTCACTGTTATAGGGCTGGAATGTGTGATAGTTTTTGTTCATGTAACACGGCGCCGAGGTCAGCGTTAGGTCGCCCTTCCTGAAAAACCAAGTGAACTGGATGTATTTGACTTAACAGTACGGAAACGCAACGGCCACACACTACATACTTGCAACAAATGTTCAGCTTCGCCTTCAAAAGTAGAACTCATAGCGTAATAGAACTTTATCGCTGGCTCTCAGCAACAAAGAATGCGCAAACCTTGAAAGTAACCTGCGCATGGAATTTGAAGGTTAGGTGTCCCACGTGGAGGTTGCAAAGGCAAGCGAAGAGATAAAATTAGGGACGTTTATGGAAAGGGTTTTTGAGTGATGTTATCGGTGCTGTGCGGTCTCTTGCACCACATGTGAACTTGTTTCTCGTGCGAGGAATTGCGCAGTTGAAGTTTAGCCCTGCGTCCTGTCTGTCAAGTTCACCTTGGCCGTTGTTTTTTGCGCTAATTAGTTATGCCTGAAGTTAATACGCACCAACGAGACCAACGTGCTTCTATGATAGCCTATTAAGGTCTCGTTCGATTAATCTTCTCATTTGCTTGGTAGGCCTAGCTTCTCGGTGGGTACCTCAACTGGGCCGCGAGTAATGAAATGCCTGTGCGCATAACGTTAACCGTTTAAAGGCGCAGGAGGAACGCTGAATAGAAACGATGCTTCGAAGTGCTAGCTACACCAAAACTCATCGTACTGCTAATCAGTAAACTGTGAACTACATCATCATCATCATCATCATCTTCATCATCATCATCATCATCATCATAATCATCATCATCATCATCACCACCATCATCATCATCATCATCATCATCATCATCATCATCATCATCATCATTATCATCATCATCATTATCATCATCATCATTATCATCATCATCATAATCATCATCATCATCAGCCTAACTACACCTATTGAAGGGCAAATGCCTCTTCAATGATCTGCCAATCAACCCGGTCTTGCGCTTTCTACTGCCACGTTACAGCTGCGAACTTTTTGATCTCATCCGTCTACCTAACTTTCTGTCCCCCCCTCGTGTGTTTGCTTTCTCTGGGAATCCAGTCAGTTACACTCAATGACCAGCAGTTATCCTGACTACGTGCTACTTGTCCGGCCCATCTTAATTTCATCTTCTTTATTTCAACTATGATATCCTTGACCCCAGTTTGTTCTCTGACCCACTTTGTTCTTTTCTTTTCTCTTAAGGTTACACCTGCCATTTTCCTTTCCATCACTCTCTGCGTCCTCCTCATCTTTACTTGAACCCTCTTTGTAATCCTCTAGATTTCTGCTCCGTAAGTAAGTACCGGGAAGATGCAGCTGTCATATACCTTCCTCTTGAGCGTTCTATATATGGCAATACGTGCCACTGGACACTTTCTATATATGCTGTCTCTGTTCGTGGCGCTTAATTTTACCTGGTCAATTTGTAAAGAGTATGCCTCGAAACCACCCTTTCATTGCACAATCTATCCGGTCTGACAACTGCCGCAACTCTACGCCTATGCCAATCAATATTACACATTTAACGGGACTACATGAGCAACATGTCACATATATAGATAGGGCTTCCTTTCAGGAGCAGTATCAATGAATGACGTGGCTTTCTGGTAAAACACTTGACTTCAACGCAGAAGGCCTCTGCTCTACACCTACTCGAAGGAAACAATCTCATTATTGCTTTAATTGCATCTATACAAATTTCTCGCTCATGGACAACACCGACTTTTAGTTGCTAGTTCAGGGCCTGTCCAGTCGTTCTCGATCTCGCGTCTTCGTTTTTTTTTTTTGCGCTGCGCTTATCATGAAGAGCAAGGAGATTGAAGGAAGCATGAAGAGAAACCTAGTTTCTCACGCTATTGCACTGATATTTAACTCACAATCAAGGACACCACCAACACTAAATTTCCCGTGAAGCGAGCTCGTTTACGTTATATCGTGTTAAAACAAATGTGTGTCCATTCGTCAGCGAGCTCAACTCGAACGCTCCTGAGCGTGTCGTGAAACAGTTTAATGGACGCCAGCACCGCGTAACCTTGGATTCTGTTGCGGAGATGTTAGCGATATGTGACGGCATACTAAACAAGCATATCGCGTTACTATCTCGGCAACAACGCTTCCAGCTGGCATAAGACCATTCAGCTGGGTGACGACTGTATGTTCGAGAATGAGTGGTGTGTATATTGTAGAACTAGAACTGCGCAAGCAATGCCATGCTTGAAGTTTTCGCCACTAATGCTTCGAAGAAACCTGATATGCCGAAAAATTAAACAACACGAACATTTATCGAAGCAATGTGTGAGAGCGGGCTACGATTGTGATGTTACGTGACAGGTATACATATTCTTGGAGCTTTGAAATAAAATTTTAGTTGGAAGTAGGCTCTTGTCCTCGTTGTCTTTCTTAGTCCGTCGTATACCTTTCTGCGCTTCAGCTGTGAGTGTAAGGTTTTAAATATGTCAGTGTTGCTCTAAATGCCTGCTGAGAGTAATATACGAAGGAGCAACTAGTACGTCATTATACAGAATCGTCAGCCATACGAGAAAAATTTAAGTATCAAATAAATGTTAAGTATCAAGAGAGCATCAAAAACAAAAAAAAAACTAGCACCAAAAAAAGAAAGAGTGAGAACGTCTCCATCTGCTGGTCAACTTAGAAATGTTCTACTGCTAGGTAAATCCGCCATTTCGGTTAGAGAACAGACCATGCAAATGACATTGTCTCTTACACTGATTGAACTTCACCTTGACCGTAGGTGAACATCGACGGCGTGCTGAAGTTCTGGTACGCTCCGTATCGGGTATATTTGACGCATTTCGCTGTTCCGCCATAGTTCGGATCATAGTAGTAATTTCGATATATCTGGTACCACTCTCCGATGTCGGGAAAACACTGAGCACATAAAAGGTGAAAGAGAAAGTATTCGGTCAGCTGAATGTACCAAGCTACATCAACAGCTGCTTATGTGACTTACCCTCCCCCGCCGCGGTGGTCTAGTGGCTAAGGTACTCGGCTGCTGACCCGCAGGTCGCGGGTTCGAATCCCGGTGGCGGCGGCTGCATTTCCGATGGATGCGGAAATGTAGGAGGCCCGTGTGCTCAGATTTGGGTGCACGTTAAAGAACCCCAAGTGGTCTAAATTTCCGGAGCCGTTCACTACGGCATCTCTCATAATCATATGGTGGTTTTGGGACGTTAAACCCCACATACCAACCAACCATGACTTACCCTTGCAAATTTATGTTGGTATGATATCAAATTATGGTGAACTGATAACGACGGAGTTCCGTATAGGAATTATTGCAATGGGAGAGTATGTTGTAACTAAAGACTAGGATATTGTTAGAACATTTTCGGAGAGTACAGAGAGAGGGGATGTAGTTACACTTTATGCATATGTGTACTCGCACATCGTCATCATCAACCTGACTACGCCCACTGCAAGCCAAAGGCCTCTCCCATGATCCGGAAATCAACCTGGTCTTGTGCTTTCTGCTGCCACGTTGTACCTACAAGTTTATACCTACTCACATATATGAAAAAATTCCGTGGAAAGATATTTGAACTCTCTTCTGCTGTCTACGCCAGTGGTAAAAGACTTCATCGTGTAGTAGATACACCCCTCAACATGAAGTCTTTCTACCATGAAGCATGTGCATTCCGACGTATACAAGAGATTTACGTCAGTTCTACAGGGAAGGGCGCTCAATGTGGTTCTACAAAGGGTCGGTTTCACAAATGAAGTTTGCATGGCAATTGAGAAAACAGCTGTGCTCCGAAGACAAAAGAGCAGAGCGTACGAAAGTGATGAGGCACACCGTACCAATTTGATCGTTGGGATACGTTACAATAACATTTTGAAATAGGGGGTAGCTTATGCACTCATGAGTTATAAAATATGTAGGAAGGAAGGAGAAACAACAAGAGAGAAGACAGGCAGCTAACCAGGCACATGCCCGGTTTGCTACAATACGCTGGTGGTATTGAAAAGGGGGGGACAAAGAAGGCAAAATAACTACCAATATGGATAGGATAGTTAAAATAGCGGAGGAGTTTTACAGAGATCTGTACAGTAGCCGAGACAACCATGACCTTAATACTATAAGAACTAGCAGTAACCCAGATGACACCCCACCAGTAATAATAGAAGAAGTCAGAAAAGCTTTGGAGAGCATGCAAAGAGGCAAAGCTGCTGGTGAGGATCAGGTAACATCAGACCCGCTGAAAAATGGAGGACAGATTGTGTTATAAAAACTAACCACCCTGTTTACGAGGTGTCTCCTGACGGGAAGGGTACCAGAGTCTTGGAAGAACGCTAACATAATCTTAATACATAAGAAAGGAGATGACAAGGACTTGAAGAATTACAGGCCGATCAGCTTGCTCTCTGTAGTATACAAGCTATTTACAAAGGTAATTGCTAACAGAGTAAAGAAAACATTAGAATTCAATCAACCAAAGGAACAAGCAGGATTTCGAACAGGCTACTCAACAATTGACCACATTCATACTATCAATCAGGTAATAGAGAAATGCTCAGAGTATAACCAACCACTATACATAGCCTTCATAGATTACGAGAAGGCGTTTGATTCAGTAGAAATATCAGCCGTCATGCAAACACTGCGGAATCAGGGCGTAGATCAAGTATATATAAACATTCTGAAAGAAATCTACAGGTGATCAACTGCTACCATAGTGCTTCATAGAGAAAGCAACAGAATACCAATCAAGAAGGGTGTAAGGCAGGGGGACACAATTTCCCCAATGCTATTTACCGCGTGCTTACAGGAGGTTTTCAGAAGCCTAGAATGGGAACAGTTAGGGATAAGAGTCAATGGAGAATACCTTAGTAACCTGCGCTTCGCCGATGACATTGCATTGCTGAGTAACTCGGGGGACGAATTGCAACTCATGATTACGGAGTTAGACAAGGAGAGCAGAAAAGTGGGTCTTAAAATTAATCTGCAGAAAACGAAAGTAATGTACAACAACCTAGGAAAGGAGCAGCGCTTCGAGATAGGTAATAGTGCACTTGAAGTTGTAAAAGACTATGTCTACTTAGGGCAGGTAATAACCGCAGAGCCTAACCACGACATTGAAGTAACTAGAAGAATAAGAATGGGGTGGAACACATTCGGCAAGCACTCTCAAATTATGACAGGTAGATTGCCACCGTCCCTCAAGAGGAAGGTATATAACAGCTGTATCTTGCCGGTACTTAGCTACGTAGCAGAAACCCGGAGACTTACAAAGAGGGTTCAGCTTAAATTGAGGACAACTCAGCGAGCAATAGAAAGAAAAATGGTAGGTGTAACCTTAAGAGACAAGAAGAGAGCAGAGTGGATTAGGGACAAACGGGGGTTAAGGATATCATAGTTGAAATACAGAAGAGGAAATGGACATGGGCCGGGCATGTAGCGCGTAGACAGGATAACCGCTGGTCATTAAGGGTAACTAACTGGATTCCCAGAGAAGGGAAGCGGGTTAGGGGGAAACAAAAGGTTAGGTGGGCAGATGAGATTAAGAAATTTGCGGGTATAAATTGGCAGCAGCAAGCACAGGACCGGGTTAACTGGCGCAACATGGGAGAGGCCTTTGTCCTGCAGTGGATGTAGTCAGGCTGATGATGATGATGATGATGATGATGATGATGATGATGATGATAATGATTGAAAAGGGGAGTATAAAGATGAGAGAGAAAGGAAATTGAGTAGAAAATTGTCAGTATAGATGGGCTGACGCATATTCAGAGGTGGTGCTATTCAAAAGTCAAAGGCGTTCACATAGACCCGTAGTCCTCAGAAAGCGCAGCAGCGCTTTCACTGCCTTTTGAGCCGACGAAAGACGAGGACGGTGCTTCAGAAGGATCTGCACAAAGTGGCTGATCATCCAATTGTCGCAACGCGTCAGAAAGCTTTTGTCTCTCAGAAGCTAATCGGGGGCAACAACATTGCAGATGGTCGATGTCTTCTTCGGTGCCGCAGATCTCGCATTCCGCACTGTTGGCCACTCCAATCAAGTTTGTATATGCTTTTGTGAAGGTAACGCCCCCAAACGAAACCGACCAAGAAGTGAAGATTCACGTCGATGAAGTCCGGATGGAGGTCAAAGTTCCAGTTGGTGGAGTCTTGTATGCTTGGGGTGTTTCACACCATCAGACAGAGGCCTGACGATAGTTATAGCGCGAAAACAAAACGACGACACACAGACAAGAAGGACGCGAAAGACACGAGTCAACATGGGGGTTTCAGCGAGATCATACAAGCTGTTCATGAAAATAGCCGTGCGCTAAACAAAACTGCAGACCTAGGCGCAGGGAAGTCGCAAGTAAGTGGTGCTTGTTTCAAAGAAACCAAAAGGTACAATGTTAACACCTATGGTTTTACGCCGCAAACCGCGATATTATAATGAGAGACGCCGCTGTGGAGGGCTTCGGAAGTTTGGAGGATCTTGAAATATTTAACGTGCACTGACATGGCACAACACACAGGCATCTACCGTCATAGGGTTTGCATAAATAAATCCTACAAACGTTAGTACAACGTAACGCGGGAATACAAGTAGTATATAAAGCGTTTGATCACTGATGTGTGGGGTTTAACGTCCCAAAACCACCCTATATGTTTATGAGAGACGCCGTAGTGGAGGAGTCCCGAAATGTCGACCACCTGGGGTTCTTTAACGTCCACCCAAATCTGAACACACGGGCCTACAGCATTTTCGCCTCCATCGAAAGTGCAGCTGCCGCACTTGAGCCGGGATTTGATTCCGAGATGTGCAGGTCAGCAGCCGAGTACCTTCCATTATAGACCACCACGGCGGGTCTACTTAGAGTGTTGTTGTTAGGGCCTAGTACTTTGCATGGGACGTTCTCACCCTGCTAGAGTCCTGAAACTGTTGCAAATCACTTCTCAGTTCAGGATAGAACTGCGCTTGACAGAAGATCAGCAGGACTTTGCTTAGAAGCAGGACCACCGTCGCTGGCTGCATGTTAACTACACGTGAGGCAGTATGTGAGGCTTAACAGGTGGTGTAGGCATGAAAAGCTTTCTCTTTGAAGCAAGAGAACCCATTTGCTCATATCGTATGGACAACGACAACCACACAAAAACCGGATGGTGGCGATTAAACTGCAAAGGAAATCGAGTTATTTTAGGCAATCATTTGACACGCTTGCAATTGACACATTTTGACAAGTTTTGTCGCGATCATGCATGTTTTTCAACGCATGGGTTGGCAGCGTTTTAATGCGGAGAGTTGAGCTGCATGAAGCAGACATGATGGGGGCCGGACGGCTACCCAGGAAGAAGGTGGAGGTGGGGGGCAGTGATTTGCAGGCAAAAAGAACCAAGAACTGGCGAATTGACAATAATGTACAAAACTGGAACACAGATATTCTCTAACCAGAATAGCTGGTTTACGGTTGAGATAGGAACTTTAATATTGTAACGCGGACTGAAAGAGCGAGGAAGAAGAAGAGATCGGACGCTCTCGAGAAATGGTGATTCGGCAGTGACGGTAGAGCGCTGACATTTTTTTTTCAGTGTAAATAAACCCATCACATCCGTAACAATACGTAACTGACAGGGAGAGTGGTTGTGGCGTCGTGCCAAGGAATGCAAGCAGGTCTCCAACCTCTGAGTTGATGAATATCAAGACATACGTCATATATGAAGCACGTGCCAAGGACTGGACAGATCTTGGTCACGGCACGTGGCGGGCGGGAGGGCTCGCCTTTCGTAGAAGAAGCGTGTATGTCCCACTGAAGCTGCAGAGGACACTCAATGTCCTACGAGTTCTTCCGATAGCAAATGAATGAGCATTTGCGAATATCAGTGTGACGTGGAGCTGCAGTGCATATTCAAGGCTAGGTTGCAGGGAATACTTAGTTAAAAATAATGAGGACTAACAAAAAGTAATGTCAAGGAAAGTATACACCAGAAGTCAGCGAGTTCTCCTCGTAATTAGGCAGCGCGTCGTGCAATGCAAGCAGGTGCTCCGCACTCCAAACACGAAGCTTCCCAACTCAAGTGCGGCTGAACGCATGTTTCACGCTTTTTTCTAGAAATTTGTGCACTTGTTAAACGTCGAAAAAACCTTCCTCGGCAGTCAGGAATGACTGCAGCGCGTGCATTGCAGACTGCTGAAGCAACTTCGTCAGATGCGTACTATCGCGATGAAAAGGCCCCGCCGCGGTGGTCTAGTGGCTAAGGTACTCGGCTGCTGACCTGCAGGTCGCGGGTTCAAATCCCGGCTGCGGCGGCTGCATTTCCGATGGAGGCGGAAATGTCGTAGGCCCGTGTGCTCAGATTTGGGTGCACGTTAAAGAACCCCAGGTGGTCGAAATTTCCGGAGCCCTCCACTACGGCGTCTCTCATAATCATATGGTGGTTTTGGGACGTTAAACCCCACCTATCAATCAATCAATTATCGCGATAAAATGAAACTGCTGAAAGCTTGGCTTTCAACTCAGTCGAACTGCGACAGTCCTTGACTGTTTAGCGAAACTTGTTCTGTAAGCTAGCGTCACCGTATAGCGCCAGAATATGGCTCCGGCTTGCGATCATGCACCACATGTGATATCATTTACCTGTCGCGCCTGGCACTCGGGAGTCGGAACACTTGCGCGGTGTAAACGTGCCGCCCAGAGCGAGATTTTGTAGTGCTATGGTGATGCTGGCAAAAAAATATGCCTCACGACAGTCAAGACACGTTGCAGTTCACTTTCCGTCGTTCAAGTTTCTGTTGATTGCGATAGTGCAGCCTTGCATTCGTACGAAACGTGCGCAGTGTGCGCGCACGGGTGCAGTCGGGACATATTATTGAAAGGCGGCCTGAGTATGGCAATGACTTTGTGCCACCTGCTACGAGTATACTGCACACAGCTAACTGCTTCGAAGCGCTGCACTTAAACGCAGTAAGTGAACTTACTTATAATCTTTTACTGGGCTCGCAGTTTTTTTCTGTTGATTGCAATTATTCAATGGCGGCGCAGCTCGGCGTCATTGTTGCACAATTCTGCGCAATACGGAATCCCCGCGCTGGCACAATTTCCGCGTAATGTTGTGTGGACAGTGCTGAGTAATAGAGCCTCCTCTTTGTGAAGATTGCTCTTGCATTAAAAGACAGCGCAGTGTGTCAAGACAACTTCCTGTAAGCGGAAAATAGCATGAACAGGCGCTCTCTTGCATCAAAAAGTCACAGATATGCCGCTTATCATGTTAACTTGGCGCATCAGATACACGCCTTGGCAGTTCAGAACACAATGACGTCTGGGTGTGAGGGAACGCCACCGGGAGCCTATAGGTACCTGGGTGCTCTGGTCTATAGCAAATATCACTAGTAGTCATTGCAATGTAAATTACAAACAAGAAAAGTGAACGAAATGATATCTTGCCGCTGGCGGGCACTAAACGTGCTACCTCCTAATAACACTTCCGATGCTGTACGGTGGGGACGACCACCGCTGTAGCTCGTCCGGTAGAACGTCGGAAGTGGTATTGGAATAATAGTAATCGCCGAAGTTCTGACATCCCGAAAGCATCATCTGGGTATGAGAGATGCCGTACTGGAAGGCTTTGGAAATCGGGACGACCTGCGGTTCTTTAGCCTGCACCTAAAGTTAAGTACACGTGCGTCAGGCATTTTCGCCTGCATAAAAAAATGCGGTCGCTGTGGCCGGGATTTGATACATACGGGTCAGCAGATGAGCGCCATGACCACTAGGCTACCGCGGCGCGTCATTCGAAGGTTCGGTCTCAGCAGGCGGCAAGTTGTGCTGTTCATACACTTTTCTTTTTTCCCATTTACATTACAGTTACCGCTAACAACTTCCCATCTTCTTGGCGTCGTTGTTTGTTAGTTCACCTGTGTTTGCATCTAACGGAACGAAAACCGAGGCCTTATATTTCCACTTACTCCCGTCATTCTTAGTTGAAAATTGGCTCCCCTAGCGGTGGTCTAGTGGTCAATTGCGCTAGACTGCTGACTCACCGGTCTCGGGAGTCCAAAGTTCATCCGTTGTGGCCGCGTTTTCAATGGAGGCGAAAATGTTCGAGATTCGTGTACATAGATTGAGTGGCATGTTAAAGAACCCCAGGTGGTTTCCGGAGCCCTCTGTTATGGTGTTTCTCAAATGTATGTGGTGACGTGAAACCTCATCAGTCAATATTGAAATTAGCATAGAAGGTAGTCAGGCGTGCGCTCATAAACGCGGAGGACTCCACAGATCCAGTGTTAGAATCGGCAAGCGTATAAGATGACGGTTAAAATACAAAATGCGCTTGATGCGGACTCTGATAACACCGCAATTCTATGCACACTCACTTCCACCGAACGTGCAGTCATGTGATTTCCCACTTTGCAGTTTCCGTTCGCTTTTTTTTTGTCTGTGGTACTACAGCACCAACTTTGGCAAGAACTCTCAAATTATGGCAGGTAGATTGCCACTATCCCTCAAGAGGAAGGTATATAACAGCTGTATCCTGCCGGTACTTAGCTATGGAGCAGAAACATGGAGACTTACAGAGAGGGTTCAGCCTGAATTGAGGACGACGCAGCGAGCAATGGAAAGAAAAATGGTAGGTGTAACCTTAAGAGACAAGAAGAGAGCAGAGTGGATTAGGGGACGAACGGGGGTTAAGGATATTATAGTTGAAATAAAGAAGAGTAAATGGGACATGGGCAGGGCATGTAGCGTGCAGACAGGATAACCGCTGGTCATTAAGGGCAACTAACTGCATTCCCAAAGAAGGCAAGCGGGTTAGGGGGAGACAGAAGGTTAGGTGGGCAGATGAGATTAAGAAGTTTGCGGGTATAAATTGGCAACAACAAGCACAGGACCGGATTAACTGGCGGAACATGGGAGAGGCCTTTTTCCTGCAGTGGACGTAGTCAGGCTGATGATGATGATGATGCTGATGATGACGACGACAGCACCAACAACGCTTCTGTTAGCCGAAACAGCTGTAGCCGTGGCGATATGCAAGGAGAGAATACGAAAGGTATGACGCGTCCTTGGAGGCAGCTCATGTCGATATCACCTATCTATTATCTATCTATTAGGTGCGCATGGCCTGTGCAGTGTTGAGCGCAATGCTCCTGCTATCTAGACAAGCGTGTTCATCACTGTTCGTGAAATACCACATGCCGTTTACTTATCTTCGAAAGACTAACGTAACGTTAGTATTTCGTCGCGTTTACGTGGAAACAGACGCGCGTGGCACAGCAACACCGGGCGTTTTTCAAACGTGACGTGCCACAGCATGACGCCAGACCTGCTGTGGCGAACAGCGCCAAGTCTGCAGTTTCAAATCGATGTGCTTGGACGCATGCGGACCGTGCTGAGCCGCATACCGCCACATTGCATGCTCAGTCGACGATGTTTTGCCGTCTTTCATTTCTGTAAAATCTTTGGGGGTGTGAGAAACTGTTGTGTTGTCTCGTCCTTTTTGCCAGTGTCGGGGCTTACACGATGACCTTCTTTGATGATGATTGAAGAATACTAGTTAACTGAACCAACCCTCGGCCGTTTTCAGCGTGCAAACTTCCACGACTTTTTCATCCGTGTACCGGTGAGCTTTCCTTTTTTTTTCGCTTAGTTTCGATGACTTGATTTCATGCAAGAGTTGTGCACGCCTACGTGATGACAGGTTAGCCAGTTTCTAAAAGCATGACAAAAAATATTCGGTTGCTGCCGTTTTACATCATACAATTTCAATACGTTGCACCAAGTAGCCCATTTGACTACGCTCTTAAGGTTTGGTAGGCCTTAGCACGAAACAGCGCCATGCCTTTGTGAAAAGCGAAAAGACCACAGTCTTTCAACTTCTGCGCATATACCTGTTGTGTGTTCACGTATGCACGAGGACGAGTGTGTTCGTGCAGACGTGTGTGCTTGTATTCTTTTTTGCACGTGAGCCTGTCTCAAAGCCGCATTCTAGAACCTCCCTTCGCTGAACGCTTTACCTTGACTTGAGGAAGTCGATGGGACAGACTCGAAAGTTGGGCTAGTTGGATATGCATGGATAATCTTTCTTCTTTTACTCTGTCTTCTCGAGGTGCCACGGGTTTATTTTTTGTCTGCACACGCATGCGTTGGTTTTTTGATTGCCTGCTTATATATTCTTCCTTTTCTAATAAATCGTTTAGTTGCGAGAAAGCGCTTGTCCTCTCTTCTTTTCTGTGTATTCGTGCGCTTAGACGTTCAGTTGTACCACGAAGTCGACGGGAGCGCCGCCTCTAGGCCGGCCAAGTCGATGCACATCGGCGATAACGTGCAGCGGTGCCGTGCTCAACTCGGTTAAGTGAAAGACGAAATACGAATCAAAGTGTTTGTAAAAGCCGCCCCGGCGGTCTAGGGGCTAAGGCACCCGGCTGCTCACCCGAAGGTCGTGGGTTCAAATCCCGGCTGCGGTCGTCCGCGTTTGCGATGGATGCTAAGATGCTTGAGTCCGGTGTGTCCATACAGATTTAGGCGCACGTTAAACAACCCCCGGTAGTCGAAATTTCCGGAGCCCCGCCGCGGTGGTCTAGTGGCTAAGGTACTCGGCTGCTGACCCGCAGGTCGCGGGTTCGAATTCCGGCTGCGGTGGCTGTATTTCCGATGGAGGCGGAAATGTCGTAGGCCCGTGTACTCAGATTTGGGTGCACGTTAAAGAGCCCCAGGTGGTCTAAATTTCCGGAGCCCTCCACTACGGCGTCTCTCATAATCATATGGTGGTTTTGGGACGTTAAACCCCACGTATCAATCAATCAGTCGAAATTTCCGGAGCCCTCCACTACGGCGTCTTTCATAAATATATGGTGGCTTTGGGACGATGAACCCCGCATATCAATCATCGATTTTCTTCGTCGTTCATCGCTTCACGGTTCAGTTGGTATGAACCAGCCGGCCCAAGTGAAGCTGTCGCTATCGGAATGTACACCTCGCAACAAAGTATAGTACGGAAGTAAGAATATTTCATTGCCAATACGGGTGGTGGTGATTCAAAAGTCAGTGAATGAGAAGCCAAGAGAAAGCTTACAACATGTCCAAACCGGAAGATTTAATCGTCATGAAGGGAGCGCTAAAAAGCCGGCATCCCAAGCTCAGGAGAACACGGTGGCTCGTATATCTGGTACTTGGGCGGCGTGCCGCATTTCTCGGCATAGACGAAGTCGCAGTGGTCACCCGCTTTTCGGAAAGTGAACTATCGCCGCCACAGGCTGCAACCGTGTCCTGCAGGTTTGTGAGCAAGATAAGAAGATTGATTGATTGATTGATATGTGGGGTTTAACGTCCCAAAACCACTATATGATTATGAGAGACGCCGTAGTGGAGGGCTTCGGAAATTTGGACCCCCTGGGGTTCTTTAACGTGCACCCAAATCTGAGCACGCGGGCCTACAACATTTCCGCCTCCATCGGAAATGCAGCCGCAAGATAAGAAAATTGAAGCAGCGTGCCCCATAGTTCCCAAGACCTAAGTATAGTGCGGAGCTGGGCTGCATTCTTTGTTTTTCTTTGCCCTCTTTTTTGTCTTCTCCGGTTTTTCTGTTTTTGTTTGGGTATATCTATATATATTTTCCTGCCGGTTTTTTTTTTAAGTTTCTTCTCTTGCTTTCTGGGTTTCGCTTATTTCCTGTTTTTCAATATGAAAAATAGTTGTGGGGTGAAGTACGTAACGGACTGCAGGAGTCGTTATGACGCACTGCGCCCCACTTCTACCTTTCATAATTAACCGCTACCAACTAGTCCAAACGGTAGTTTTGCTACAATGTTTTTTTCAGTGTTTATGCATGGCTCTGCCCGAGTTGCGGCAACTGGTGACAGCATATAACAGCCCGGGCCCCAGAATTGTGCATGACTAACTATCGTCATCAAGACACTCGAAGAACATGAGGAAGAAAACTTCTCTTTAGCGCGAGCGTGCTTAACGTGCCACAGATGGCTATTCTCTACGTGTTTTTTTTTTTTTGTCCGTGTAACCCGGAGCGACGGCGACAGCATACGACCGCAGCTAATGACAGCGTACGAGAACCCGCCCCCCCCCCCCCTCCTAATGTGGTCGGTGCTGAACAGAGCAAAATGGCATTCGACTTCGAGTTATCTCACGCAAGTGCATCCTTTATTTTGCACACTTGTATTATAATATAAGGTGGGTTACTTAAATGTGTTATTTCTTTCACTTGTATAATAAAGAGCATATAATTGAACAAGATTGTTTTACATTTTGATTGTGTAGTCGACCTCCCTGCATGTACTTTGTGTCTGCAGTATAAATAAATAAATAAATAAATAAATAAATAAATAAATAAATAAATAAATAAATAAATAAATAAATAAATAAATAAATAAATAAATAAATAAATAAAGTCTACCATGTGACTATTCCGCGTAGGTACTATTCTGCCTTTCGAAAACGAATGAGCATCAACTAGTGTGGTTTCCTATAATATTTGCACGCCAGAGGGTGCGTGACTTTCACACTTCCTCCTATGCTTTGGGTGTTCAGGCGACCAGTGCGATACTATCCGACAAAATTTACTCGCATACCTAGAATGAATCAGTAGTCAACTTTGCATCAAAATCAGGACTACATTGAACGGCGAAAAAACAAATAGACAGAATGGGCACTCAGTTGCCGCTTTTAATTCTACGAGGAATACGGACTAACGATTCCATCTTTAGCTAACGCATGCGCATGGTGTTTAAGTCATAATCTAGCTAGTTACAATATCGGACACTTTCGGCACACGGCTGTTCTGACTCGTGCAGACTGAAATTCCGCCTTCACAATCGCTGCCCCTATTCTGTTTGCAAAAGCCCACAAACATTCCCGTGCTACCATGTTTTGCTTTTTCCCAAGAAAGTGTCTGTGAGCGTTCCGTGAATCCACATGCGACATCTGTTCTCAAGTGCGCACCATTCTTATTTCCTTGAGCCTGCTCAATCGCTCCATCATTTTTGCAGCACCCCGTCTGGTCAACATAGTCTTTTCCGCACAGTAAGGTATTTCGCGAATAATTTAAGTTGCGCACTTGGTGAATGGTTGAGCACGCTACTTTCTGCAGCTTTTCGGTTGTTGAGCATGCTTTGTGACTAAACTTCGCCAGTGTGTTGTGGGGCCGAGAAGCGGAATGCCATACTTACTCCCAGCCTCGTAAAGATATTTTTAACCTAGGCATATAAGGTACCACCTCTGTTCATTTTTTTTTACACTGAAGGCTGGCTATAGGCAAAATGAATAACCATTCGCTTCGAGAAACGGTAACTGTCTCCATTGGCTGCGCCCTCAGTTACATCGTTCACTACGTCACACCCAAACACGCGTGTCATTCGGAGCAACGAATTTATTGTTCATGAGGGGTCATAACTTGCCTTGATTGGAATTTTGCTCCTCAGGAGTAAGGTTCCACACGCCTTTGGCCGTGCACTTTCCCCGGGTGGAGTGGCTCCCGAATACAGATGGCAGTTCGTTGAGTGTTTATTGAGTTCCAAAAATGGCCCATTGGAACATTATAGCGACAAGTGTACAATGGCAATCCTATGTTTTATTTGAAAATAAGCATTGCTCCGAGGCAGCAGTGCTATAGAGGGCATCCTAAGGAATCGGACTAATCCATGTTTCCGTTTGTGATTCAATGGCGACTCTACCATAAGGCATATGAAGTTGCATTCTAGTGGCGAGGCAGTCCTGCAAGCAAGAACAGATGACAATGCTTAAAATACTCTGTTTCGTATAAACAAGGAATGGACGGTAATTTTTTCACCGAAAAATTAGTCAAGTTTATGCATCGAAGTTTTCTCTAATGGCAAGTGTGTAATAATAAGTTTTCTGTAATGGCAAGCGGACGCACAGAATGAAAAAAAAAACGACGAAACATTTCTTTGTAGATGTGTGCTAGCGCACCACATTTCTCGGATTAAGATGAATACCAAACAGCCCAAATCACAGTTTTGCTGCGTGATTAGTATCAGCAATAAAATAGCCAGCATACCAATTGTCAACTAACTGTAAAGACTCATTTTCTAGCTTTTGTACTCTGATCTTGTAATTGCTACCAAACTAGTTTACACAAAAAATGTTGATGGCCAATTCACTCATTCGTTGATAAGCCTTGAAGATAATTTCATCTTATAACAACGGACAGTTATAACAGCCAACATAGATAATACTTATACAGTCAACACTTATAACAGCCAGCACATAGCATTTGGCTAACAGTACGGTAAGCCAATATTATGCATTGTACGTCCTAGGCGAGTAAACATGGCATACCTGAGAGCTATAGATGGTTTGGTGATCCATGCCTAATAAAAAACTGCGCCTTGTAATGATTTCGTGGTTTCGACTCACAAAACTTCAGGTAATATTGCGACCTTTACTGACTCTGGGTGTTTGTCGCACGGACTATCTTTGCTGTAAGCGCAGCAGGTAAGTAAAAAATATGTTGTTTGCTCAAGATTGACTGAATTCACTTAGACATTACTGTCGATATCATCCTGCTTTTCCTCACAAAGTAAATGGCAGAGGTTTTTTTTTTAGCAGAAATTCTTTCACAAGTTTTCTATTTTCAAGTACTGTGTGGTCTAAAATGGTAGTCAAGGTAGCATTTGGACCTAATCAAAATCCACGCCATCTTACTGGGCATCTAAGAACTTTCCAAACATCCGACGTTTTTAGTATTTCATCAAACCTTTGATTGAGATAAGGTCGGAGTAAAACATTTTTCAGTATAATAAATAGTTACACCATTAACAAGCGTTTTGTTTGGGTTCGAAAGTCGAGCGCTAACAGCGAATCCGTTCCTCCTGTGCGACCTCCACGTGCACAACCGGGACCTTGCGTCGTTAAGTACCTTGGTGCATTCTTTTCTGATGCTTTTGAATTATAGGATTTCATTATGTTAACAGTGAATCACAGAGCTATGGAAAGTGGAGCTTCGGGGAAGCTTAAAGCATACCACTCCAGTGATGCAAGCAGATGCATACCACCTCATATGGACATGTCAAGAGTTACAGCCGGGACGCTCCAGTCACCTCCTTCAGGCCGGCCTTCTCTATACAGCGACACAACCAGTTACAACCGCTGGATTAACATTTAACAAACATACTCACTAAAATATTCTGCCTTAAGGGCAAGTCTTTGTCGCAATAAAACAGCAGTATATACGAAGCTTTCAATGAGAAAATTTTCAAGCAGCTTCTCCTGATTTAACGTCGCCGTCACGATGACTTATTAAGGAGTGGAGCTGGTGGCAATGACATTTCTATTTTATTTGCTCTAGTTTGCTTTATAGTGGTTTTCCCACTATCCGCAGTGTTCGTACCCGCTGTACTTGCTATGGAGATCCTCATTTTCTCGGACTGCAGATGGATTGGGGGTTTGCCGATTTTTGTAGGACGTACCCAATAGAATGTTGAAGATTGGGCGAGTTGGTTCGTCGTACTTGAACTGGTATAGCGCTAGCATAGCGCTCTGTCCTCTTGTGTCGGTCTGCTCAGCCGTTTCTTCTTCCCCGTAATGCGCTATATCATATCAAGTACCCAATAGAAGCTGGGTTTTTATTCGCAGGGCTAGAACTTGACCTTAATCAGCTCCTTTGTTATTTAACCCAATAATAGGACCTATTCACAGTGAAACTGCTGTAGTTAGTCGTAAATTGTGTGGCTCCTTCTTGAGTCCTGGCACGACTAGTTCATTTCGGCCACCATTTTTATATGTTAACACAGGCAATAATGCTTATTGAGTCCATTAACGAGATTAACGCAAACTACACAACCATAGAACAGGGAGAACATGAAAAGGAGCCTGCGTTAATCTTATTTCATTTATTACTCGAACCATATTCATCTCTATGAAGAAGAAAAACTGATTCAGCAGGTGTCATTTGTCTTCGCGTATTTTCAGTATAGTGGCCTGACACAAACCAACACTGTTTATCTTGTTTCCTTTTTGTAGTCCCGCTATGTTTGGTATATTCCAGAAGCGCCAGCCATAACTGTCATAGTGAAGATCAGAACATTTCTAAAGAAACACTCACCGCAATTCTGTCCGCCAAATCAAGCAAGGCGGACTTGTGGTATGACGGCTGGAACAGCATGAGATTTTGAACGTCACGCATCCTGTTTGATTTGTATGGTTTATTGAACACAGAAGGTCGGTAGGCAGATTTTTTCGCTGATGTTCTGCTCCTATTTGAGCAATTTTAGAGAGCGTATTGGTGATCAACAATCTAAAAATTATCAATTTACAGAAAGAGGAACTAGCTCTGGCTAAGTTGAATAACATAGATAGTTATTACTATTATTTCATTACTGTTTCTAAGAACATCTCCTATGCAGCAGGGTGAAAATAAAACTATGCATTTTCCCGTGAAGCTTGAAAACATTTGTTTTTTTCATGGCCAACGAAAACACACGTACTGAAACAGAAATCTACTCGTCTGAAGGTACGTGAGCTGAATAATTTTCTTGTCTGAAGACATGCATATTTTTCAACAGAATTTAGTTGAATGTAATTTATTGAATTTAGTCAACTGCCTTCAAAAACGATTGGCGCATTTTTATTTGATCACAAGTAGAAAGCTATGGCATCTAGAAAATGGATTCAGTATGATATAATAAAGACGTTGCGTGCATTCACTTGCCTCGGTATAGAATAAAACGTCCAGACAGCTCTGTTAACTGTGCCATAGTGAAACATTTGTCGTATAAAACATCGTGTTTGTGCGGGAATAGTTTCTTATAACAAATATCTAATAAAAGTAAAAATATGAATGATGGGCGTAACGAAGACTTTCAATAGGCTAAAACAAAAACATTTGCCTGTAATTATTCAGTAATGAATAACTTATTACAAATGCAGCTGTGAGATTGAACAATTGCATTCCGCCACGTGGTGCATACATGCATCTATCGCGGCAATTAATTTTCTTATATAGTCCAGCTTTTTCTTAGTTCTGAAAATGGTTTCATCGTAGCATAATATTGAAACCACTCACCCCGATATTAATAGAGAACATCGTAGATTTCATGCATGTCATGAGGAGTTGTAACTGCACATGGAGATTGAAAAGCGGATTAAATTGACACATCAGAGCATTATAATCACGCCAACGGGCAAAATCGTTAGGTTGATGTCCAAGGTTACAATAACAGCCACAACGTACTGGCCACGTTACAAAATACCATCATTTTGCGAAGTAGGGAAGTACTATATATATGCTATGATTAGTCATATTGTAATGTAGCGAGGTAGCCAGTGCGCATCTGTCAGGAATTATGCGCACTTGCCTAGCCGCACACTATTTTGGTGCTGTGGATGATTACGAAGCGGTGTATCTGAACCCTAAGCATCATCAAGGAGCTTAAAACAACGTGCCTGGAACGCAATACGCGTTGTGTGACGCCGGGTGTTATTTTTCTCTTCTGTTATCCAATGTTACACATGTTAATGTAATTTCTCACCCGGTATTGCGTCCTTATACTTTTTTTTGCAAAGTTCCAGCCAGTGGCGCGGTCCTGACTATTCTAGTCAACACTGGCACGCCCTCGCACCAGGTGTGACCACATTACACTGTGATATTCAAAAATATAATTGATTTTCAGTCATGCTGCTCGTGGCACATGCCTCCTACCTCAATGTTTCGCGTGTTCGTGTAAGAAGTCGAACAAGGAAGGAGACTTACTTCTGGGCATACCCTCTCGAACAATCTCACCCCCACTGAGGTTATACTCAGGGGTCTAAAGCACTTTCTGCGTTGCTTGCACGCTTATTGAAATCATTTTTCTGCCAGCAAACCTAGTTGAGTAGGCTGAAAGCACTTACCGATTTAGGGCCTTGGCACATACTCTTGGCACTTGCAACGTTTTCATTTCCGTAATAGCAGCTCAGTACCTTTTTGTTGAAACCATCTCTCCTCATCTGTTAGGAAGATTACGGGAGAGAAAAATATTGATGACTCCATTAGGCAGACCTGACTACTAGCACGAACACCCCCGTATATGTGAATACATATGTTAATTTGGCAATTAACATACAGACAATAATACTGCTACTACTACTATGCTGATAATACTAGTACTGTTAGTAGTACTATTAGTAGTAGCAATAGTTGTACTAGTAGTGCTAGTGCTAGTTGTACTAGTACTACTGATACTAGTAGTACCCGTACTACTGCTACCACCAATCATAAAATTACGAATGACTTTCATCAGTACTATCAGTGTCAAATGAAACCCGACCAGCGGCAAGCCTTCGTGATGGTATTATGCGGGCCGTTCACTTATCACCATGGACAAGCACGCATATATGCGCAGAGCTGCCGAACAGGATGTGCGTACCTGCCAATGGTGATAACTGGACGGCGCGCACTACGCTATCGCAAAGGCTAGCCGCTGTTCGGGTTTCATTGGACGCTGATAGTACATCAATAAAGAGCCACTGTATATGAAATCTGCTCCCTTAAAGGCAGCCTTGGCAGTAGTCAGCAGTAGCAACGTCAATAGTGTGCAACAAACAGAAAATTCGTTAGTAAACGCATTAACCTTTTAAATGGCGTTAATGTTTATTTTCGTATATTTCATCAGCTTTAACATGTGCTTTTCTGTGACTATTATTATAAATATGTATTATTATAAATATGCATATATCAACCAACAAGAAGAGGCATGTGTAAAAACAAACAAAAACATTTACGCGAAATTTTTAAAAGAAGTCTGATCGCACGTCGAAACACGGAAGACATCGTTTTTGTATGTGCGAGTGCTTGCACTCCTTATAGTTAATAGCATCCACATCCAAGGAAACTGAACGTTTTCATATATTAAACGATTATGAACTCAGTTAAATTACGTAAAGGACAACAGTATTCCTGCGCCTTATTTTGTGCTTTTTATTTCCTAATTTTCACGCAAACACGGTGGAGACAGTACATAAAAATAATAACTTAACCATTCCACAGTGTGCCTAATCTTATGTTTGTTTAGATTTTGATTATAAGCTGAGCTTTGAAACCAAAGTCAGCTTCAGTTTTGATTTGAAGTTGGTTCTCGAACTTCGGGTTTCTAGTCTTGGCAAAATTGGTCGACCTGCAATCGTGTAAATATGATGTATAGTTCTCCATAAGGGACACTCGTTGCCCCATTCCAAGGCTAGTGGCTACCATTTGTCGCTCACAAATATTACGGAAGTGCAGTGGAGGTTCACGTTTCTGGCATGAAGGATTAGGTGCAGCACAGAAAGTTCTTTTTACAAGTGTGCTGTCACAAAAATATGCGTTATTTCATTTTCTTCCGTAAAAATATACAAGATGTGAGAACAGACATTTTTTAGTGCGAAAGCTGTTAGGATACTATAATAAAAGCTGCTTTTGGTGGCGTAGCTGTTTGCCCCTGCCACCGCTGGTGCCCGTAATTGCTACTGAGCAAAATAAAAAAAAATTACTATCCATGATTCGTTGGGATTTCAACCCGAGCTCTCGGCGTGACAGTCTAGTATTCTACTACAGTGTCACACCTGGGCTTGAATTTTATAGCGAAAAAAAAAACAGCGCGAAAGAGAAAGCACCAGATAAAGAAAAACACGAAACGACAGCGCTGACCTAAAAGAAGGTTTATTCATCAACACTGCGAAAGAAATACTTGATGCGCTATAAAATTAGAAGAAATTAGAGACATAGGGCCTTTGTTACGAGTCAACATTCTTTGTGCCTTCTATTTACTGGCGTTTCGTCTTTCGTGCTGTTTTATTTTCGCTATGTCGTACCGACATGCCGAAGCATCGCTTTTACTTACTTGAAACTTCTCTGCGAAGGGCCCTGCAGACTCCATGTCGGGAAATGAATGAATGAATGAATGAATGAATGAATGAATGAATGAATGAATGAATGAATGAAGCATTTACTGTAGAAAATGGTATGCTGGAATTAGTACAAGAGATCGTTGGGCGAGTCCCCTTTCTGGGGCTCCGTTGGAGTGGTCTGAAATCGGCGCCTGCTCCACGAGGCTCTCCTCATTCCTGGCAGCTGAGCTGGACACAGCCTTCTCCCCCCTCCCACGTCAGCAGCGTAATTTGCGTGGTGTTTTCACTATACAGGTCGGAGAAAAGTATGTGAAACTTGCCAGTGTGACTGTCACTGGAGTGGTATGGCGTAGTGGAAGCCTAAAATCATAACAGCTGTCGCGAAGTGCGAATAGCATATTGAGTAGTTCGTTTCAATCTTTCAGCTCATTACAAAAAGCTTAGCTCTAATAGGTGATTTCTTTGTGTGTTTAGAAGGATGTAATTAAATAAAATATATTACACTAACTTGTACATTATTAAAATTCTACTTTTTCATATCCCACGTTAGGAATATTAGCTATCAAGTCATGTTCTAAGTTGCATTTGCCACTCACGTGTCTTTGGCAACTGCTACAATCTGCACACCAATAGTTCATGGGAACACATCATTTCTTCGAATCACTACTAGGTGGAATATATAAGCCAATATTCTTATATGTTTTATACGTTCAACGCTTGCACTTACGACATTATGTTCATGATGTAGCATTTAGCACTATTGGTATATAATATTTGTCATTTCACAAAGTTTTTTGTGATCCCACCATGGTGATTTAGTGGGTAATGTACTCGGCCGCTGACCCGCAAGATTGAAACCCTGCAACAGCGGCTGCATATTCGATAGAGGGGAAAATGCTGTAGGCCCGTGGGCTCAGATTTGGGTGCTCGTTAAAAAACCCAAGGTGGTCAATATTTCCGGAGCCCTCCACTACGGCGTGTCTTATAATCATATGGTGGTTTTGGGACATTAAACCGCAAACATCACTCAAACAATTCATCAAAGTTGTTTCTGAAAAGCGGGAATTACATCATGTAACAGTTTTCTTACTTACTATTCTCTTGATGTTGGAAGGTAGTCCCTCTGCACTTGTAGTATTCAAGCAGGCTATTGCGGTTTCAGTCACTGTGAAAGAATAAAAATCACTCAATGATGATAAATTCCTGTGTATAGCACGAAAGCAGGCTAAATTGCTTGGCAGGAGCATTTGGTGTTGAAGTGGTTTCGTGTAGCAAAGAGCTACAAAGATTGTTCGAGTGACCCTTCAAAATACGAATGGGGTCCACAGCCACCAATGTCTTGCATTCAAAATTCAAATCTAATTTTATATACGAACAACAGAATACAGGAGACATTCCTATGAAAAGCGTCAGGAAAGTGGGACCAAGATAAAAAGGCAGGTAACACAAGGGGCAAATAACTAATGTGTCCATGTTGATTGCAACAGGTATTATATAAACAAAAATTATAAACGAAAAAGAAAAAAAAAGATGACACGCGGCATGCATATACTCTAATTACACGTGTTCAGTACTTATCACACATGCTAAAAATACTTGCACTTAATCACGTGCCACTTTTCTTGCTTTTTTCGTCTATATGTCGCGTGGTCATCTTTTGTTGCAAAAAAATTTGCACATAGGTCTTTTTCAGCACTTGTGATGAGTGCTTCTAACACTTTTCTGTGCTTTCGCGCTAGATTTACATCGTACAATGTGGAACAACGTTAAACTCACGAGCATACGACAGCACAGTACAATTTGCTCAAGTTTTCTGCACGCCGTGATTGCACCATTTTCAATTCTGCAGTCTACCAAAGCCTCCTTTTTTTGGATTACCATGTGACGCTGATTTTTTCCGACTGCCACGCGAAGCTCCTTTTCTCGGGGCTACCGCGTGAAGATCCTTTTCACGTACTTACGCGCAAAGCTTCTTTTTACGGTCTAACGGGTGACGCTCCTTCTTACAGACCAAAATGCGAAGCTCCTTCTTACGGTAAAAGCAAAAAAATCTCCTTCTTACAGACTATTGCGCCAGGCTTCTTCTTACGGACTGTTGGGCGTAGCTTCTTCTTACAGACTATCGCGCAAATTTTTTTCCTACAAGCTATCATGCAATACTTCTTTTATGATTTATAACGCAAAGCCTCTTACGGAGAATTTTGCGGAGCTTTATTTAAAACTATTGCACAAAGCTCCTTCTTACAAACTGAAACGCAAAGCTCCTTTTTGCGAACTTCCGAGTGAAGTTTCTTCTTACAGACTATCGCGCGAAGCTTCTTCTTATGGCCTATTGCGCAAAGCTCCTTCTTACGGACTATCGCGCAATGCTCTTCCTTACAGGCTACCACGCGAAACTCTTTCTTACCGACTATCGCGCGAAGCCTTTTTACAGACTATTTTGTGAAGATTTTTCTTACGGACTATTACGCGGAGCTTTTTCTTACAGACTATCGCGCGAAGCTCCTTCTTATAGAATGGAGCGCTAAGCTCCTTCTTACAGACTATCGTGCGAAGCTCCTTCTTATGGACTGGAGCATGATGCTCCTTTTTACAAACTCTCGAGCGAGGTTTTTTCTTACAGACTATCGTGCGAAGCTCGTTCTTACGTACTGAAGCGCGCGGCTACTTCATACGGACTATCGTGCGAAGCTCCTTCTTATGGACTGGAGCATGATGCTCCTTTTTACAAACTCTCGAGCGAGGTTTTTTCTTACAGACTATCGTGCGAAGCTCGTTCTTACGTAC